>NC_092728.1:18442562-18692562 GCF_047496885.1 Scyliorhinus torazame
TGACTGTGCTGAACAATACCGAGTGCGCTGGGTAATCCTGACTGTGCTGATCAATACCGAGAGCGCTGGACAATCCTGACTGTGCTGAGCAATACCGAGCGCACTGCACAATCCTGACTGTGCTGAACAATACCGAGTACGCTGGACAATCCTGACTGTGCTGAACAATACCGAGTGTGCAGGACAATCCTGACTGTGGTGAACAAATCCGAGTATGCTGGACAATCCTGACTGTGCTGAACAGTACCGAGTGCGCTGGGTAATCCTGACTGTGCTGAACAATACCGAGTGCGCTGGGTAATCCTGACTGCGCTGAGGAATACCAAGTGCGCTGGACAAGCCTGACTGTGCTGAACAATACTGAGTGGGCAGGGCAATCCTGACTGTGCTGAACAACAACGAGTGTGCTGGACAATCCTGACTGCGCTGAACAATACTGAGTGCGCTGGACAATCCTGACTGTGCTGAACAATACCGAATGGGCTGGGTAATCCTGACTGTGCTGAACAATACCGAGTGCGCTGGGCAATCCTGACTGTGCTGAACAATACCGAATGGGCTGGGTAATTCTGACTGCTGATCAATACCGAGTCCGCTTGGTAATGCTGACTGTGCTGAACAATACCGAGTGCGCTGGACAATCCTGACTGTGCTGAACAATACTGAGTGTGCAGGAAAATCCTGACTGTGCTGAACAATACCGAGTGTGCTGGAGAATCCTGACAGTGCTGAACAATACTGAGCACGCTGGGTAATCCTGACTGTGCTGAGCAATACCGAGTGCGCTGGACAATTCTGACTGTGCTGAACAATACCGAGTGTGCTGTGTAATCCTGACTGTGCTGAACAATACCGAGCGCGCTGGACAATCCTGACTGTGCTGAACAATACCGAGTGTGCTTGGAAATCCTGACAGTGCTGAACAATACCGAATGCGCTTGGTAATCCTGACAGTGCTGAACAATACCGAGCGCACTGGACAATCCTGACTGTGCTGAACAATACCGAGTACGCTGGACAATCCTGACTGTGCTGAACAAAACCGACTGCGCTGGACAATCCTGACTGTGCTGAGCAATACCGAGTGCGCTGGACAATCCTGACTGTGCTGAACAATACCGAGTGCGCTGGGTAATCCTGACTGTGTAGTGCAATACCGAGTGCGCTGGACAATCCTGACTGTGCTGAACAATACCGAGTGCGCTGGCTAATCCTGACTGTGCTGAACAATACCGAGTGCGCTGGGTAAGCCTGACTGTGCTGAACCATACCGAGTGCGCTGGACAATGCTGACGCGCTGAACAATACCGAGTGCGCTGGACAATGCTGACGCGCTGAACAATACCGAGCGCGCTGGGTAATCCTGACTGTGCTGAGCAATACCGAGTGCGCTGGGTAAGCCTGACTGTGCTGAGCAATACCGAGTGCGCTGGGTAAGCCTGACTGTGCTGAACAATACCGAGTGCGCTGGACAATACTAAGTGTGCTGAGCAATCCTGACTGTGCTGAACAAAACTGAGTGTGCTGGATAATCCTGACTGCGCTGAGCAATCCTGACTGCACTGGACAACCCTGACTGCGCTGGACAATCCTGACTGCGCTGAGCAAGACTGAGTGTGCTGGGTAAGCCTGACTGTGCTGAACAATACCGAGTGCCCTGGGTAAGCCTGACTGTGCTGAACAATCCTGACTGTGCTGAACAATACCCAGTGCGCTGGGTAAGCCTGACTGTGCTGAACAATACCGAGTGCGCTGGACAATCCTGACTTTGCTGAACAATACCGAGTGCGCTGGGTAAGCCTGACCGTGCTGAACAATACCGAGAGCACTGGGCATTCCTGACTGTGCTGAGCAATACCGAGTGCGCTGGACAATCCTGACTGTGCAGAACAATACTGAGTGCGCTGGACAATTCTGACTGTGCAGAACAATACTGAGTGCGCTGGACAATTCTGACTGTGCAGAACAATACTGAGTGCGCTGGGTAATTCTGACTGTGCTGAACAATACCGAGTGCGCTGGACAATCCTGACTGTGCTGAACAATACCGAGTGCGCTGGACAATCCTGACTTTGCTGAACAATACCGAGTGCGCTGGGTAATCCTGACTGTGCTGAGCAATACCGAGTGCGCTGCACTATCCTGACTGTGCTGAACAATACCGAGTGCGCTGGGTAATCCTGACTGTGCTGATCAATACCGAGAGCGCTGGACAATCCTGACTGTGCTGAGCAATACCGAGCGCACTGCACAATCCTGACTGTGCTGAACAATACCGAGTACGCTGGACAATCCTGACTGTGCTGAACAATACCGAGTGTGCAGGACAATCCTGACTGTGGTGAACAAATCCGAGTATGCTGGACAATCCTGACTGTGCTGAACAGTACCGAGTGCGCTGGGTAATCCTGACTGTGCTGAACAATACCGAGTGCGCTGGGTAATCCTGACTGCACTGAGGAATACCAAGTGCGCTGGACAAGCCTGACTGTGCTGAACAATACTGAGTGGGCAGGGCAATCCTGACTGTGCTGAACAACAACGAGTGTGCTGGACAATCCTGACTGCGCTGAACAATACTGAGTGCGCTGGACAATCCTGACTGTGCTGAACAATACCGAATGGGCTGGGTAATCCTGACTGTGCTGAACAATACCGAGTGCGCTGGGCAATCCTGACTGTGCTGAACAATACCGAATGGGCTGGGTAATTCTGACTGCTGATCAATACCGAGTCCGCTTGGTAATGCTGACTGTGCTGAACAATACCGAGTGCGCTGGACAATCCTGACTGTGCTGAACAATACTGAGTGTGCAGGACAATCCTGACTGTGCTGAACAATACCGAGTGTGCTGGAGAATCCTGACAGTGCTGAACAATACTGAGCACGCTGGGTAATCCTGACTGTGCTGAGCAATACCGAGTGCGCTGGACAATTCTGACTGTGCTGAACAATACCGAGTGTGCTGTGTAATCCTGACTGTGCTGAACAATACCGAGCGCGCTGGACAATCCTGACTGTGCTGAACAATACCGAGTGTGCTTGGAAATCCTGACAGTGCTGAACAATACCGAATGCGCTTGGTAATCCTGACAGTGCTGAACAATACCGAGCGCACTGGACAATCCTGACTGTGCTGAACAATACCGAGTACGCTGGACAATCCTGACTGTGCTGAACAAAACCGACTGCGCTGGACAATCCTGACTGTGCTGAGCAATACCGAGTGCGCTGGACAATCCTGACTGTGCTGAACAATACCGAGTGCGCTGGGTAATCCTGACTGTGCTGTGCAATACCGAGTGCGCTGGACAATCCTGACTGTGCTGAACAATACCGAGTGCGCTGGACAATCCTGACTGTGCTGAACAATACTGAGAGTGCTGAACAATACCGAGTGCGCTGGACAATCTGACTGCGCTGAATAATACCGAGTGCGCTGGACAATCCTGACTGTGCAGAACAATACTGAGTGTGCTGGATAATCCTGACTGTGCTGAACAATAGCGAGTGCGCTGGACAATCCTGACTGTGCTGAACAATACTGAGAGTTCTGAACAATACCGAGTGCGCTGGACAATCCTGACTGTGCTGAACAAAACCGACTGCGCTGGACAATCCTGACTGTGCTGAGCAATACCGAGTGCGCTGGACAATCCTGACTGTGCTGAACAATACCGAGTGCGCTGGGTAATCCTGACTGTGCTGTGCAATACCGAGTGCGCTGGACAATCCTGACTGTGCTGAACAATACCGAGTGCGCTGGACAATCCTGACTGTGCTGAACAATACTGAGAGTGCTGAACAATACCGAGTGCGCTGGACAATCTGACTGCGCTGAATAATACCGAGTGCGCTGGACAATCCTGACTGTGCAGAACAATACTGAGTGTGCTGGATAATCCTGACTGTGCTGAACAATACTGAGTGTGCTGGATAATACTGACTGTGCTGAACAATAGCGAGTGCGCTGGACAATCCTGACTGTGCTGAACAATACTGAGAGTTCTGAACAATACCGAGTGCGCTGGACAATCTGACTGCGCTGAACAATACCGAGTGCGCTGGACAATCCTGACTGTGCAGAACAATACTGAGTGCGCTGGACAATTCTGACTGTGCAGAACAATACTGAGTGCGCTGGGTAATTCTGACTGTGCTGAACAATACCGAGTGCGCTGGACAATCCTGACTGTGCTGAACAATACCGAGTGCGCTGGACAATCCTGACTTTGCTGAACAATACCGAGTGCGCTGGGTAATCCTGACTGTGCTGAGCAATACCGAGTGCGCTGCACTATCCTGACTGTGCTGAACAATACCGTGTGCGCTGGGTAATCCTGACTGTGCTGATCAATACCGAGAGCGCTGGACAATCCTGACTGTGCTGAGCAATACCGAGCGCACTGCACAATCCTGACTGTGCTGAACAATACCGAGTACGCTGGACAATCCTGACTGTGCTGAACAATACCGAGTGTGCAGGACAATACTGACTGTGGTGAACAAATCCGAGTATGCTGGACAATCCTGACTGTGCTGAACAGTACCGAGTGCGCTGGGTAATCCTGACTGTGCTGAACAATACCGAGTGCGCTGGGTAATCCTGACTGCGCTGAGGAATACCAAGTGCGCTGGACAAGCCTGACTGTGCTGAACAATACTGAGTGGGCAGGGCAATCCTGACTGTGCTGAACAACAACGAGTGTGCTGGACAATCCTGACTGCGCTGAACAATACTGAGTGCGCTGGACAATCCTGACTGTGCTGAACAATACCGAATGGGCTGGGTAATCCTGACTGTGCTGAACAATACCGAGTGCGCTGGGCAATCCTGACTGTGCTGAACAATACCGAATGGGCTGGGTAATTCTGACTGCTGATCAATACCGAGTCCGCTTGGTAATGCTGACTGTGCTGAACAATACCGAGTGCGCTGGACAATCCTGACTGTGCTGAACAATACTGAGTGTGCAGGAAAATCCTGACTGTGCTGAACAATACCGAGTGTGCTGGAGAATCCTGACAGTGCTGAACAATACTGAGCACGCTGGGTAATCCTGACTGTGCTGAGCAATACCGAGTGCACTGGACAATTCTGACTGTGCTGAACAATACCGAGTGTGCTGTGTAATCCTGACTGTGCTGAACAATACCGAGCGCGCTGGACAATCCTGACTGTGCTGAACAATACCGAGTGTGCTTGGAAATCCTGACAGTGCTGAACAATACCGAATGCGCTTGGTAATCCTGACAGTGCTGAACAATACCGAGCGCACTGGACAATCCTGACTGTGCTGAACAATACCGAGTACGCTGGACAATCCTGACTGTGCTGAACAAAACCGACTGCGCTGGACAATCCTGACTGTGCTGAGCAATACCGAGTGCGCTGGACAATCCTGACTGTGCTGAACAATACCGAGTGCGCTGGGTAATCCTGACTGTGTAGTGCAATACCGAGTGCGCTGGACAATCCTGACTGTGCTGAAATATACCGAGTGCGCTGGCTAATCCTGACTGTGCTGAACAATACCGAGTGCGCTGGGTAAGCCTGACTGTGCTGAACCATACCGAGCGCGCTGGGTAAGCCTGACTGTGCTGAGCAGTACCGAGTGCGCTGGACAATGCTGACGCGCTGAACAATACCGAGCGCGCTGGGTAATCCTGACTGTGCTGAGCAATACCGAGTGCGCTGGGTAAGCCTGACTGTGCTGAGCAATACCGAGTGCGCTGGGTAAGCCTGACTGTGCTGAACAATACCGAGTGCGCTGGACAATACTAAGTGTGCTGAGCAATCCTGACTGTGCTGAACAAAACTGAGTGTGCTGGATAATCCTGACTGCGCTGAGCAATCCTGACTGCACTGGACAATCCTGACTGCGCTGGACAATCCTGACTGCGCTGAGCAAGACTGAGTGTGCTGGGTAAGCCTGACTGTGCTGAACAATACCGAGTGCCCTGGGTAAGCCTGACTGTGCTGAACAATCCTGACTGTGCTGAACAATACCCAGTGCGCTGGGTAAGCCTGACTGTGCTGAACAATACCGAGTGCGCTGGACAATCCTGACTTTGCTGAACAATACCGAGTGCGCTGGGTAAGCCTGACCGTGCTGAACAATACCGAGAGCACTGGGCATTCCTGACTGTGCTGAGCAATACCGAGTGCGCTGGACAATCCTGACTGTGCTGAACAATACCGAGTGCGCTGGACAATCCTGACTGTGCTGAGCAATACCGAGTGAGCTGGACAATCCTGACTGTGCTGAGCAATACCGAGTGCGCTGGACAATCCTGACTGTGCTGAACAACACTGAGTGCGCTGGACAATCCTGACTGTGCTGAACAATACCGAGTGCGCTGGACAATCCTGACTGTGCTGAACAATATCGAGTGTGCTGGATAATCCTGACGGTGCTGAACAATACCGAGTGCGCTGCACAATCTTGACAGCGCTGGACAATACCGAATGCGCTAGGTAATCCTGACTGTGCTGAACAATACCGAGTGCGCTGGACAATCCTGACTGTGCTGAACAATACCGAGTGCGCTGGACAATCCTGACTGTGCTGAACAATACCGAGTGTGCTGGATAATCCTGACGGTGCTGAACAATACCGAGTGCGCTGGGCAATCCTGACTGTGCTGAACAATACCGAGTGGGTTGGGTAATACTGACTGTGCTGAACAATACCGAGTGCGCTGGGTAATTCTGACTGTGCTGAACAATACCGAATGGGCTGGGTAATTCTGACTGCTGATCAATACCGAGTGCGTTGGTAATGCTGACTGTGCTGAACAATTCTGAGTGCGCTGGACAATCCTGACTGTGCTGAACAATACTGAGTGCGCTGGGCAATCCTGACTGTGCTGAACAATACCGAATGGGCTGGGTAATCCTGACTGTGCTGAACAATACCGAGTGCGCTGGGCAATCCTGACTGTGCTGAACAATACTGAATGGGCTGGGTAATTCTGACTGCTGATCAATATCGAGTGCGTTGGTAATGCTGACTGTGCTGAACAATTCTGAGTGCGCTGGACAATCCTGACTGTGCTGAACAATACTGAGTGTGCTGGACAATCCTGACTGTGCTGAACAATACCGAGCGCGTTGGGTAATCCTGACTGTGCTGAGCAATACCGAGTGCGCTGGACAATCCTGACTGTGCTGAACAATACCGAGTGCGCTGGGTAATCCTGACTGTGCTGTGCAATACCGAGTGCGCTGGACAATCCTGACTGTGCTGAACAATACCGAGTGCGCTGGACAATACTGACTGTGCTGAACAATACTGAGAGTGCTGAACAATACCGAGTGCGCTGGACAATCTGACTGCGCTGAATAATACCGAGTGCGCTGGACAATCCTGACTGTGCAGAACAATACTGAGTGTGCTGGATAATCCTGACTGTGCTGAACAATACTGAGTGTGCTGGATAATACTGACTGTGCTGAACAATAGCGAGTGCGCTGGACAATCCTGACTGTGCTGAACAATACTGAGAGTTCTGAACAATACCGAGTGCGCTGGACAATCTGACTGCGCTGAACAATACCGAGTGCGCTGGACAATCCTGACTGTGCAGAACAATACTGAGTGCGCTGGACAATTCTGACTGTGCAGAACAATACTGAGTGCGCTGGGTAATTCTGACTGTGCTGAACAATACCGAGTGCGCTGGACAATCCTGACTGTGCTGTACAATACCGAGTGCGCTGGACAATCCTGACTTTGCTGAACAATACCGAGTGCGCTGGGTAATCCTGACTGTGCTGAGCAATACCGAGTGCGCTGCACTATCCTGACTGTGCTGAACAATACCGAGTGCGCTGGGTAATCCTGACTGTGCTGATCAATACCGAGAGCGCTGGACAATCCTGACTGTGCTGAGCAATACCGAGCGCACTGCACAATCCTGACTGTGCTGAACAATACCGAGTACGCTGGACAATCCTGACTGTGCTGAACAATACCGAGTGTGCAGGACAATCCTGACTGTGGTGAACAAATCCGAGTATGCTGGACAATCCTGACTGTGCTGAACAGTACCGAGTGCGCTGGGTAATCCTGACTGTGCTGAACAATACCGAGTGCGCTGGGTAATCCTGACTGCGCTGAGGAATACCAAGTGCGCTGGACAAGCCTGACTGTGCTGAACAATACTGAGTGGGCAGGGCAATCCTGACTGTGCTGAACAACAACGAGTGTGCTGGACAATCCTGACTGCGCTGAACAATACTGAGTGCGCTGGACAATCCTGACTGTGCTGAACAATACCGAATGGGCTGGGTAATCCTGACTGTGCTGAACAATACCGAGTGCGCTGGGCAATCCTGACTGTGCTGAACAATACCGAATGGGCTGGGTAATTCTGACTGCTGATCAATACCGAGTCCGCTTGGTAATGCTGACTGTGCTGAACAATACCGAGTGCGCTGGACAATCCTGACTGTGCTGAACAATACTGAGTGTGCAGGAAAATCCTGACTGTGCTGAACAATACCGAGTGTGCTGGAGAATCCTGACAGTGCTGAACAATACTGAGCACGCTGGGTAATCCTGACTGTGCTGAGCAATACCGAGTGCGCTGGACAATTCTGACTGTGCTGAACAATACCGAGTGTGCTGTGTAATCCTGACTGTGCTGAACAATACCGAGCGCGCTGGACAATCCTGACTGTGCTGAACAATACCGAGTGTGCTTGGAAATCCTGACAGTGCTGAACAATACCGAATGCGCTTGGTAATCCTGACAGTGCTGAACAATACCGAGCGCACTGGACAATCCTGACTGTGCTGAACAATACCGAGTACGCTGGACAATCCTGACTGTGCTGAACAAAACCGACTGCGCGGGACAATCCTGACTGTGCTGAGCAATACCGAGTGCGCTGGACAATCCTGACTGTGCTGAACAATACCGAGTGCGCTGGGTAATCCTGACTGTGTAGTGCAATACCGAGTGCGCTGGACAATCCTGACTGTGCTGAACAATACCGAGTGCGCTGGCTAATCCTGACTGTGCTGAACAATACCGAGTGCGCTGGGTAAGCCTGACTGTGCTGAACCATACCGAGTGCGCTGGACAATGCTGACGCGCTGAACAATACCGAGTGCGCTGGACAATGCTGACGCGCTGAACAATACCGAGCGCGCTGGGTAATCCTGACTGTGCTGAGCAATACCGAGTGCGCTGGGTAAGCCTGACTGTGCTGAGCAATACCGAGTGCGCTGGGTAAGCCTGACTGTGCTGAACAATACCGAGTGCGCTGGACAATACTAAGTGTGCTGAGCAATCCTGACTGTGCTGAACAAAACTGAGTGTGCTGGATAATCCTGACTGCGCTGAGCAATCCTGACTGCACTGGACAATCCTGACTGCGCTGGACAATCCTGACTGCGCTGAGCAAGACTGAGTGTGCTGGGTAAGCCTGACTGTGCTGAACAATACCGAGTGCCCTGGGTAAGCCTGACTGTGCTGAACAATCCTGACTGTGCTGAACAATACCCAGTGCGCTGGGTAAGCCTGACTGTGCTGAACAATACCGAGTGCGCTGGACAATCCTGACTTTGCTGAACAATACCGAGTGCGCTGGGTAAGCCTGACCGTGCTGAACAATACCGAGAGCACTGGGCATTCCTGACTGTGCTGAGCAATACCGAGTGCGCTGGACAATCCTGACTGTGCTGAACAATACCGAGTGCGCTGGACAATCCTGACTGTGCTGAGCAATACCGAGTGAGCTGGACAATCCTGACTGTGCTGAGCAATACCGAGTGCGCTGGACAATCCTGACTGTGCTGAACAACACTGAGTGCGCTGGACAATCCTGACTGTGCTGAACAATACCGAGTGCGCTGGACAATCCTGACTGTGCTGAACAATATCGAGTGTGCTGGATAATCCTGACGGTGCTGAACAATACCGAGTGCGCTGCACAATCTTGACAGCGCTGGACAATACCGAATGCGCGAGGTAATCCTGACTGTGCTGAACAATACCGAGTGCGCTGGACAATCCTGACTGTGCTGAACAATACCTAGTGCGCTGGACAATCCTGACTGTGCTGAACAATACCGAGTGTGCTGGATAATCCTGACGGTGCTGAACAATACCGAGTGCGCTGGGCAATCCTGACTGTGCTGAACAATACCGAGTGGGTTGGGTAATACTGACTGTGCTGAACAATACCGAGTGCGCTGGGTAATTCTGACTGTGCTGAACAATACCGAATGGGCTGGGTAATTCTGACTGCTGATCAATACCGAGTGCGTTGGTAATGCTGACTGTGCTGAACAATTCTGAGTGCGCTGGACAATCCTGACTGTGCTGAACAATACTGAGTGCGCTGGGCAATCCTGACTGTGCTGAACAATACCGAATGGGCTGGGTAATCCTGACTGTGCTGAACAATACCGAGTGCGCTGGGCAATCCTGACTGTGCTGAACAATACTGAATGGGCTGGGTAATTCTGACTGCTGATCAATATCGAGTGCGTTGGTAATGCTGACTGTGCTGAACAATTTTGAGTGCGCTGGACAATCCTGACTGTGCTGAACAATACTGAGTGTGCTGGACAATCCTGACTGTGCTGAACAATACCGAGCGCGTTGGGTAATCCTGACTGTGCTGAGCAATACCGAGTGCGCTGGACAATTCTGACTGTGCTGAACAATACCGAGTGTGCTGTGTAATCCTGACTGTGCTGAACATTACCGAGCGCGCTGGACAATCCTGACTGTGCTGAACAATACCGAGTGTGCTGGGAAATCCTGACAGTGCTGAACAATACCGAGTGCGCTTGATAATCCTGACTGTGCTGAACAATACTGAGCGCACTGGACAATCCTGACTGTGCTCAACAATACCGAGTACGCTGGACAATCCTGACTGTGCTGAACAATACCGAGTGCGCTGGAAAATCCTGACTGTGCTGAGCAATACCGAGTGCGCTGGACAATCCTGACTGTGCTGAACAATACCAAGTGCATCTGGGTAATCCTGACTGTGCTGTGCAATACCGAGTGCGCTGGACAATCCTGACTGTGCTGAACAATACAGAGTGCGCTGGCTAATCCTGACTGTGCTGAACAATACCGAGCACGCTGGGTAAGCCTGACTGTGCTGAGCAATACCGAGTGCGTTGGACAATGCTGACTGCGCTGAACAATACCGAGCGCGATGGGTAAACCTGACTGTGCTGAGCAATACCGAGTGCGTTGGGTAAGCCTGACTGTGCTGAGCAATACCGAGTGCGCTGGGAAAGCCTGACTGTGCTTAACAATACCGAGTGCGCTGGACAATACTGAGTGTGCTGAGCAATCCTGACTGTGCTGAACATAACTGAGTGTGCTGGATAATCCTGACTGCGCTGAGCAATCCTGACTGCACTGGACAATCCTGACTGCGCTGGACAATCCTGACTGCGCTGAGCAAGACTGAGTGTGCTGGGAAATCCTGACTGTGCTGAACAATACCGAGTGCGCTGGGTAAGCCTGACCGTGCTGAACAATACCGAGTGCGCTGGACAATACTGAGTGTGCTGAGCAATCCTGACTGTGCTGAACAATACCGAGTGGGTTGGGTAATACTGACTGTGCTGAACAATACCGAGTGCGCTGGGTAATTCTGACTGTGCTGAACAATACCGAATGGGCTGGGTAATTCTGACTGCTGATCAATACCGAGTGCGCTGGACAATCCTGACTGTGCTGAACAATACCGAATGGGCTGGGTAATCCTGACTGTGCTGAACAATACCGAGTGCGCTGGGCAATCCTGACTGTGCTGAACAATACCGAATGGGCTGGGTAATTCTGACTGCTGATCAATACCGAGTCCGCTTGGTAATGCTGACTGTGCTGAACAATACCGAGTGCGCTGGACAATCCTGACTGTGCTGAACAATACTGAGTGTGCAGGACAATCCTGACTGTGCTGAACAATACCGAGTGTGCTGGAGAATCCTGACAGTGCTGAACAATACGGAGCACGCTGGGTAATCCTGACTGTGCTGAGCAATACCGAGTGCGCTGGACAATTCTGACTGTGCTGAACAATACCGAGTGTGCTGTGTAATCCTGACTGTGCTGAACAATACCGAGCGCGCTGGACAATCCTGACTGTGCTGAACAATACCGAGTGTGCTTGGAAATCCTGACAGTGCTGAACAATACCGAATGCGCTTGGTAATCCTGACAGTGCTGAACAATACCGAGCGCACTGGACAATCCTGACTGTGCTGAACAATACCGAGTACGCTGGACAATCCTGACTGTGCTGAACAAAACCGACTGCGCTGGACAATCCTGACTGTGCTGAGCAATACCGAGTGCGCTGGACAATCCTGACTGTGCTGAACAATACCGAGTGCGCTGGGTAATCCTGACTGTGCTGTGCAATACCGAGTGCGCTGGACAATCCTGACTGTGCTGAACAATACCGAGTGCGCTGGACAATCCTGACTGTGCTGAGCAATACCGAGTGAGCTGGACAATCCTGACTGTGCTGAGCAATACCGAGTGCGCTGGACAATCCTGACTGTGCTGAACAACACTGAGTGCGCTGGACAATCCTGACTGTGCTGAACAATACCGAGTGCGCTGGACAATCCTGACTGTGCTGAACAATATCGAGTGTGCTGGATAATCCTGACGGTGCTGAACAATACCGAGTGCGCTGCACAATCTTGACAGCGCTGGACAATACCGAATGCGCGAGGTAATCCTGACTGTGCTGAACAATACCGAGTGCGCTGGACAATCCTGACTGTGCTGAACAATACCTAGTGCGCTGGACAATCCTGACTGTGCTGAACAATACCGAGTGTGCTGGATAATCCTGACGGTGCTGAACAATACCGAGTGCGCTGGGCAATCCTGACTGTGCTGAACAATACCGAGTGGGTTGGGTAATACTGACTGTGCTGAACAATACCGAGTGCGCTGGGTAATTCTGACTGTGCTGAACAATACCGAATGGGCTGGGTAATTCTGACTGCTGATCAATACCGAGTGCGTTGGTAATGCTGACTGTGCTGAACAATTCTGAGTGCGCTGGACAATCCTGACTGTGCTGAACAATACTGAGTGCGCTGGGCAATCCTGACTGTGCTGAACAATACCGAATGGGCTGGGTAATCCTGACTGTGCTGAACAATACCGAGTGCGCTGGGCAATCCTGACTGTGCTGAACAATACTGAATGGGCTGGGTAATTCTGACTGCTGATCAATATCGAGTGCGTTGGTAATGCTGACTGTGCTGAACAATTTTGAGTGCGCTGGACAATCCTGACTGTGCTGAACAATACTGAGTGTGCTGGACAATCCTGACTGTGCTGAACAATACCGAGCGCGTTGGGTAATCCTGACTGTGCTGAGCAATACCGAGTGCGCTGGACAATTCTGACTGTGCTGAACAATACCGAGTGTGCTGTGTAATCCTGACTGTGCTGAACATTACCGAGCGCGCTGGACAATCCTGACTGTGCTGAACAATACCGAGTGTGCTGGGAAATCCTGACAGTGCTGAACAATACCGAGTGCGCTTGATAATCCTGACTGTGCTGAACAATACTGAGCGCACTGGACAATCCTGACTGTGCTCAACAATACCGAGTACGCTGGACAATCCTGACTGTGCTGAACAATACCGAGTGCGCTGGAAAATCCTGACTGTGCTGAGCAATACCGAGTGCGCTGGACAATCCTGACTGTGCTGAACAATACCAAGTGCATCTGGGTAATCCTGACTGTGCTGTGCAATACCGAGTGCGCTGGACAATCCTGACTGTGCTGAACAATACAGAGTGCGCTGGCTAATCCTGACTGTGCTGAACAATACCGAGCACGCTGGGTAAGCCTGACTGTGCTGAGCAATACCGAGTGCGTTGGACAATGCTGACTGCGCTGAACAATACCGAGCGCGATGGGTAAACCTGACTGTGCTGAGCAATACCGAGTGCGTTGGGTAAGCCTGACTGTGCTGAGCAATACCGAGTGCGCTGGGAAAGCCTGACTGTGCTTAACAATACCGAGTGCGCTGGACAATACTGAGTGTGCTGAGCAATCCTGACTGTGCTGAACATAACTGAGTGTGCTGGATAATCCTGACTGCGCTGAGCAATCCTGACTGCACTGGACAATCCTGACTGCGCTGGACAATCCTGACTGCGCTGAGCAAGACTGAGTGTGCTGGGAAATCCTGACTGTGCTGAACAATACCGAGTGCGCTGGGTAAGCCTGACCGTGCTGAACAATACCGAGTGCGCTGGACAATACTGAGTGTGCTGAGCAATCCTGACTGTGCTGAACAATACCGAGTGGGTTGGGTAATACTGACTGTGCTGAACAATACCGAGTGCGCTGGGTAATTCTGACTGTGCTGAACAATACCGAATGGGCTGGGTAATTCTGACTGCTGATCAATACCGAGTGCGCTGGACAATCCTGACTGTGCTGAACAATACCGAATGGGCTGGGTAATCCTGACTGTGCTGAACAATACCGAGTGCGCTGGGCAATCCTGACTGTGCTGAACAATACCGAATGGGCTGGGTAATTCTGACTGCTGATCAATACCGAGTCCGCTTGGTAATGCTGACTGTGCTGAACAATACCGAGTGCGCTGGACAATCCTGACTGTGCTGAACAATACTGAGTGTGCAGGACAATCCTGACTGTGCTGAACAATACCGAGTGTGCTGGAGAATCCTGACAGTGCTGAACAATACTGAGCACGCTGGGTAATCCTGACTGTGCTGAGCAATACCGAGTGCGCTGGACAATTCTGACTGTGCTGAACAATACCGAGTGTGCTGTGTAATCCTGACTGTGCTGAACAATACCGAGCGCGCTGGACAATCCTGACTGTGCTGAACAATACCGAGTGTGCTTGGAAATCCTGACAGTGCTGAACAATACCGAATGCGCTTGGTAATCCTGACAGTGCTGAACAATACCGAGCGCACTGGACAATCCTGACTGTGCTGAACAATACCGAGTACGCTGGACAATCCTGACTGTGCTGAACAAAACCGACTGCGCTGGACAATCCTGACTGTGCTGAGCAATACCGAGTGCGCTGGACAATCCTGACTGTGCTGAACAATACCGAGTGCGCTGGGTAATCCTGACTGTGCTGTGCAATACCGAGTGCGCTGGACAATCCTGACTGTGCTGAACAATACCGAGTGCGCTGGCTAATCCTGACTGTGCTGAACAATACCGAGTGCGCTGGGTAAGCCTGACTGTGCTGAACCATACCGAGCGCGCTGGGTAAGCCTGACTGTGCTGAGCAATACCGAGTGCGCTGGACAATGCTGACGCGCTGAACAATACCGAGCGCGCTGGGTAATCCTGACTGTGCTGAGCAATACCGAGTGCGCTGGGTAAGCCTGACTGTGCTGAGCAATACCGAGTGCGCTGGGTAAGCCTGACTGTGCTGAACAATACCGAGTGCGCTGGACAATACTAAGTGTGCTGAGCAATCCTGACTGTGCTGAACAAAACTGAGTGTGCTGGATAATCCTGACTGCGCTGAGCAATCCTGACTGCACTGGACAATCCTGACTGCGCTGGACAATCCTGACTGCGCTGAGCAAGACTGAGTGTGCTGGGTAAGCCTGACTGTGCTGAACAATACCGAGTGCCCTGGGTAAGCCTGACTGTGCTGAACAATCCTGACTGTGCTGAACAATACCCAGTGCGCTGGGTAAGCCTGACTGTGCTGAACAATACCGAGAGCGCTGGACAATCCTGACTTTGCTGAACAATACCGAGTGCGCTGGGTAAGCCTGACCGTGCTGAACAATACCGAGAGCACTGGGCATTCCTGACTGTGCTGAGCAATACCGAGTGCGCTGGACAATCCTGACTGTGCTGAACAATACCGAGTGCGCTGGACAATCCTGACTGTGCTGAGCAATACCGAGTGAGCTGGACAATCCTGACTGTGCTGAGCAATACCGAGTGCGCTGGACAATCCTGACTGTGCTGAACAACACTGAGTGCGCTGGACAATCCTGACTGTGCTGAACAATACCGAGTGCGCTGGACAATCCTGACTGTGCTGAACAATATCGAGTGTGCTGGATAATCCTGACGGTGCTGAACAATACCGAGTGCGCTGCACAATCCTGACTGCGCTGAACAATACTGAGTGTGTTGGATAATCCTGACTGTGCTGAACAATACCGAGTGCGCTGGACAATCTTGACAGCGCTGGACAATACCGAATGCGCTAGGTAATCCTGACGGTGCTGAACAATACCGAGTGCGCTGGACAATCCTGACTGTGCTGAACAATACCGAGTGTGCTGGATAATCCTGACGGTGCTGAACAATACCGAGTGCGCTGGGCAATCCTGACTGTGCTGAACAATACCGAGTGGGTTGGGTAATACTGACTGTGCTGAACAATACCGAATGGGCTGGGTAATCCTGACTGTGCTGAACAATACCGAGTGCGCTGGGCAATCCTGACTGTGCTGAACAATACCGAATGGGCTGGGTAATCCTGACTGTGCTGAACAATACCGAGTGCGCTGGGCAATCCTGACTGTGCTGAACAATACTGAATGGGCTGGGTAATTCTGTCTGCTGATCAATACCGAGTGCGTTGGTAATGCTGACTGTGCTGAACAATTCTGAGTGCGCTGGACAATCCTGACTGTGCCGAACAATACTGAGTGTGCTGGACAATCCTGACTGTGCTGAACAATACCGAGCGCGTTGGGTAATCCTGACTGTGCTGAGCAATACCGAGTGCGCTGGACAATTCTGACTGTGCTGAACAATACCGAGTGTGCTGTGTAATCCTGACTGTGCTGAACAATACCGAGCGCGCTGGACAATCCTGACTGTGCTGAACAATACCGAGTGTGCTGGGAAATCCTGACAGTGCTGAACAATACCGAGTGCGCTTGATAATCCTGACTGTGCTGAACAATACTGAGCGCACTGGACAATCCTGACTGTGCTCAACAATACCGAGTACGCTGGACAATCCTGACTGTGCTGAACAATACCGAGTGCGCTGGAAAATCCTGACTGTGCTGAGCAATACCGAGTGCGCTGGACAATCCTGACTGTGCTGAACAATACCAAGTGCGCTGGGTAATCCTGACTGTGCTGTGCAATACCGAGTGCGCTGGACAATCCTGACTGTGCTGAACAATACAGAGTGCGCTGGCTAATCCTGACTGTGCTGAACAATACCGAGCACGCTGGGTAAGCCTGACTGTGCTGAGCAATACCGAGTGCGTTGGACAATGCTGACTGCGCTGAACAATACCGAGCGCGCTGGGTAAACCTGACTGTGCTGAGCAATACCGAGTGCGTTGGACAATGCTGACTGTGCTGAGCAATACCGAGTGCGCTGGGAAAGCCTGACTGTGCTGAACAATACCGAGTGCGCTGGACAATACTGAGTGTGCTGAGCAATCCTGACTGTGCTGAACATAACTGAGTGTGCTGGATAATCCTGACTGCGCTGAGCAATCCTGACTGCACTGGACAATCCTGACTGCGCTGGACAATCCTGACTGCGCTGAGCAAGACTGAGTGTGCTGGGAAATCCTGACTGTGCTGAACAATACCGAGTGCGCTGGGTAAGCCTGACCGTGCTGAACAATACCGAGTGCGCTGGACAATACTGAGTGTGCTGAGCAATCCTGACTGTGCTGAACAATACCGAGTGGGTTGGGTAATACTGACTGTGCTGAACAATACCGAGTGCGCTGGGTAATTCTGACTGTGCTGAACAATACCGAATGGGCTGGGTAATTCTGACTGCTGATCAATACCGAGTGCGTTGGTAATGCTGACTGTGCTGAACAATTCTGAGTGCGCTGGACAATCCTGACTGTGCTGAACAATACTGAGTGCTCTGGGCAATACTGACTGTGCTGAACAATACCGAATGGGCTGGGTAATCCTGACTGTGCTGAACAATACCGAGTGCGCTGGGCAATCCTGACTGTGCTGAACAATACCGAATGGGCTGGGCAATCCTGACTGTGCTGAACAATACCGAGTGCGCTGGACAATCCTGACTGTGCTGAACACTACTGAGTGCGCTGGACAATCCTGACTGTGCTGATCAATACCGAGCGCGCTGGACAATCCTGACTGTGCTGAACAATACTGAGTGAGCTTGACAATCCTGACTGTGCTGAGCAATGCCGAGTGAGCTGGACAATCCTGACTGTGCTGAGCAATACAGAGTGAGCTGGACAATCCTGACTGAGCTGAGCAATACCGAGTGCGCTGGACAATCCTGACTGTGCTGAATAATACTGAGTGCGCTGAACAATCCTGACTGTGCTGAACAATCCCGAGTGCGCTGGACAATCCTGACTGTGCTGAACAATATCGAGTGTGCTGGATAATCCTGACGGTGCTGAACAATACCGAGTGCGCTGGACAATCCTGACTGTGCTGAACAATACTGAGTGTGTTGGATAATCCTGACTGTGCTGAACAATACATAGTGCGCTGGACAATCTTGACAGCGGTGGACAATACCGAATGTGCTAGGTAATCCTGACTGTGCTGAACAATACCGAGTGCGCTGGACAATCCTGACTGTGCTGAACAATACCGAGTGCGCTGGGTAATCCTGACTGTGCTGTGCAATACCGAGTGCGCTGGACAATCCTGACTGTGCTGAACAATACCGAGTGCGCTGGCTAATCCTGACTGTGCTGAACAATACCGAGTGCGCTGGGTAAGCCTGACTGTGCTGAACCATACCGAGCGCGCTGGGTAAGCCTGACTGTGCTGAGCAATACCGAGTGCGCTGGACAATGCTGACGCGCTGAACAATACCGAGCGCGCTGGGTAATCCTGACTGTGCTGAGCAATACCGAGTGCGCTGGGTAAGCCTGACTGTGCTGAGCAATACCGAGTGCGCTGGGTAAGCCTGACTGTGCTGAACAATACCGAGTGCGCTGGACAATACTAAGTGTGCTGAGCAATCCTGACTGTGCTGAACAAAACTGAGTGTGCTGGATAATCCTGACTGCGCTGAGCAATCCTGACTGCACTGGACAATCCTGACTGCGCTGGACAATCCTGACTGCGCTGAGCAAGACTGAGTGTGCTGGGTAAGCCTGACTGTGCTGAACAATACCGAGTGCCCTGGGTAAGCCTGACTGTGCTGAACAATCCTGACTGTGCTGAACAATACCCAGTGCGCTGGGTAAGCCTGACTGTGCTGAACAATACCGAGAGCGCTGGACAATCCTGACTTTGCTGAACAATACCGAGTGCGCTGGGTAAGCCTGACCGTGCTGAACAATACCGAGAGCACTGGGCATTCCTGACTGTGCTGAGCAATACCGAGTGCGCTGGACAATCCTGACTGTGCTGAACAATACCGAGTGCGCTGGACAATCCTGACTGTGCTGAGCAATACCGAGTGAGCTGGACAATCCTGACTGTGCTGAGCAATACCGAGTGCGCTGGACAATCCTGACTGTGCTGAACAACACTGAGTGCGCTGGACAATCCTGACTGTGCTGAACAATACCGAGTGCGCTGGACAATCCTGACTGTGCTGAACAATATCGAGTGTGCTGGATAATCCTGACGGTGCTGAACAATACCGAGTGCGCTGCACAATCCTGACTGCGCTGAACAATACTGAGTGTGTTGGATAATCCTGACTGTGCTGAACAATACCGAGTGCGCTGGACAATCTTGACAGCGCTGGACAATACCGAATGCGCTAGGTAATCCTGACTGTGCTGAACAATACCGAGTGCGCTGGACAATCCTGACTGTGCTGAACAATACCGAGTGTGCTGGATAATCCTGACGGTGCTGAACAATACCGAGTGCGCTGGGCAATCCTGACTGTGCTGAACAATACCGAGTGGGTTGGGTAATACTGACTGTGCTGAACAATACCGAATGGGCTGGGTAATTCTGACTGCTGATCAATACCGAGTGCGTTGGTAATGCTGACTGTGCTGAACAATTCTGAGTGCGCTGGACAATCCTGACTGTGCTGAACAATACTGAGTGCGCTGGGCAATCCTGACTGTGCTGAACAATACCGAATGGGCTGGGTAATCCTGACTGTGCTGAACAATACCGAGTGCGCTGGGCAATCCTGACTGTGCTGAACAATACTGAATGGGCTGGGTAATTCTGTCTGCTGATCAATACCGAGTGCGTTGGTAATGCTGACTGTGCTGAACAATTCTGAGTGCGCTGGACAATCCTGACTGTGCCGAACAATACTGAGTGTGCTGGACAATCCTGACTGTGCTGAACAATACCGAGCGCGTTGGGTAATCCTGACTGTGCTGAGCAATACCGAGTGCGCTGGACAATTCTGACTGTGCTGAACAATACCGAGTGTGCTGTGTAATCCTGACTGTGCTGAACAATACCGAGCGCGCTGGACAATCCTGACTGTGCTGAACAATACCGAGTGTGCTGGGAAATCCTGACAGTGCTGAACAATACCGAGTGCGCTTGATAATCCTGAGTGTGCTGAACAATACTGAGCGCACTGGACAATCCTGACTGTGCTCAACAATACCGAGTACGCTGGACAATCCTGACTGTGCTGAACAATACCGAGTGCGCTGGAAAATCCTGACTGTGCTGAGCAATACCGAGTGCGCTGGACAATCCTGACTGTGCTGAACAATACCAAGTGCGCTGGGTAATCCTGACTGTGCTGTGCAATACCGAGTGCGCTGGACAATCCTGACTGTGCTGAACAATACAGAGTGCGCTGGCTAATCCTGACTGTGCTGAACAATACCGAGCACGCTGGGTAAGCCTGACTGTGCTGAGCAATACCGAGTGCGTTGGACAATGCTGACTGCGCTGAACAATACCGAGCGCGCTGGGTAAACCTGACTGTGCTGAGCAATACCGAGTGCGTTGGACAATGCTGACTGTGCTGAGCAATACCGAGTGCGCTGGGAAAGCCTGACTGTGCTGAACAATACCGAGTGCGCTGGACAATACTGAGTGTGCTGAGCAATCCTGACTGTGCTGAACATAACTGAGTGTGCTGGATAATCCTGACTGCGCTGAGCAATCCTGACTGCACTGGACAATCCTGACTGCGCTGGACAATCCTGACTGCGCTGAGCAAGACTGAGTGTGCTGGGAAATCCTGACTGTGCTGAACAATACCGAGTGCGCTGGGTAAGCCTGACCGTGCTGAACAATACCGAGTGCGCTGGACAATACTGAGTGTGCTGAGCAATCCTGACTGTGCTGAACAATACCGAGTGGGTTGGGTAATACTGACTGTGCTGAACAATACCGAGTGCGCTGGGTAATTCTGACTGTGCTGAACAATACCGAATGGGCTGGGTAATTCTGACTGCTGATCAATACCGAGTGCGTTGGTAATGCTGACTGTGCTGAACAATTCTGAGTGCGCTGGACAATCCTGACTGTGCTGAACAATACTGAGTGCTCTGGGCAATACTGACTGTGCTGAACAATACCGAATGGGCTGGGTAATCCTGACTGTGCTGAACAATACCGAGTGCGCTGGGCAATCCTGACTGTGCTGAACAATACCGAATGGGCTGGGCAATCCTGACTGTGCTGAACAATACCGAGTGCGCTGGACAATCCTGACTGTGCTGAACACTACTGAGTGCGCTGGACAATCCTGACTGTGCTGATCAATACCGAGCGCGCTGGACAATCCTGACTGTGCTGAACAATACTGAGTGAGCTTGACAATCCTGACTGTGCTGAGCAATGCCGAGTGAGCTGGACAATCCTGACTGTGCTGAGCAATACAGAGTGAGCTGGACAATCCTGACTGAGCTGAGCAATACCGAGTGCGCTGGACAATCCTGACTGTGCTGAATAATACTGAGTGCGCTGAACAATCCTGACTGTGCTGAACAATCCCGAGTGCGCTGGACAATCCTGACTGTGCTGAACAATATCGAGTGTGCTGGATAATCCTGACGGTGCTGAACAATACCGAGTGCGCTGGACAATCCTGACTGTGCTGAACAATACTGAGTGTGTTGGATAATCCTGACTGTGCTGAACAATACATAGTGCGCTGGACAATCTTGACAGCGGTGGACAATACCGAATGTGCTAGGTAATCCTGACTGTGCTGAACAATACCGAGTGCGCTGGACAATCCTGACTGTGCTGAACAATACCGAGTGTGCTGGATAATACTTACGGTGCTGAACAATACCGAGTGCGCTGGACAATCCTGACTGCGCTGAGGAATACCGAGTGGGCTGGGCAATCCTGACTGTGCTGGACAATACCGAGTGGGCTGGGTAATCCTGACTGTGCTGAACATTACCAAGTGTGCTGGGCAATCCTGACTGTGCTGAACAATACCGAGTGCGCTGGACAATCCTGACTGTGCAGAACAATACTGAGTGTGCTGGATAATCCTGACTGTGCTGAACAATACCGAGTGCGCTGGGTAATTCTGACTGTGCTGAACAATACCGAGTGCGCTGGACAATCCTGACTGTGCTGAACAATACCGAGTGCGCTGGACAATCCTGACTTTGCTGAACAAAACCGAGTGCGCTGGGTAATCCTGACTGTGCTGAACAATACCGAGCGCGCTGGACAATCCTGACTGTGCTGAACAATACCGAGTGTGCTGGGAAATCCTGACAGTGCTGAACAATACCAAGTGCGCTGGACAATCCTGACTGTGCTGAGCAATACCGAGTACGCTGGACAATCCTGACTGTGATGAACAATACCGAGTGCGCTGGGTAATCATGACAGTGCTGAGCAATACCGAGTGCGCTGTACAATCCTGACTGCGCGGAACAATAACGAGTACGCTGGACAATCCTGACTGTGCTGGACAATACAGAGTGAGTTGGAAAATCCTGACGGTGCTGAACAATATCGAGTGCGCTGGACAATCCTGACTGCGCTGAAGAAAAACGAGTACGCTGGACAATCCTGACTGTGCTGAACAATACTGAGTGTGCTGGACAATACCGAGTCTGCTGGACAATCCTGACTGTGCTGAACAATACCGAGTGCGCTGGACAATCTGACTGCGCTGAACAATACCGAGTGCGCTGGACAATCCTGACTGCGCTGAACAATACTGAGTGTGCTGGATAATCCTGACTGTGCTGAACAATACCGAGTGCGCTGGGCAATCCTGACTGTGCTGAGCAATACCGAGTGCGCTGGGTAATCCTGACTGTGCTGAGCAATACCGAGTACGCTGGACAATCCTGACAGCGCAGAGCAATACCGAGTGCGCTGGACAATCCTGACTGTGCTGAACAATACCGAGTGAGCTGGACAATCCTGACAGCGCTGAACAATACCGAGTGCGCTGGACAATCCTGACTATGCTGAGCAATACCGAGTGCGCTGGACAATCCTGACAGCGCTGAGCAATACCGAGTGCGCTGGACAATCCTGACAGAGCTGAGCAATACTGAGTGCGTTGGACAATCCTGACTGTGCTGAGCAATACCGAGTGCGCTGGACAATCCTGACTGTGCTGAACAATACCGAGTGCGCTGGACAATCCTGACTGTGCTGAACAATACCGAGTGTGGTGGGTAATCCTGACAATGCTGAGCAATACCGAGTGCGCTGGACAATCCTGACTGCGCTGAACAATACCGAGTACGCTGGACAATCCTGACTGCTGAACAATACTGAGTGCGCTGGGTAATCCTGACTGTGCAGAGCAATACTGACTGTGCTGAACAATACTGAGTGTGCTGGACAATACCGAGTGAGTTGGACAATCCTGACGGTGCTGAACAATAACGAGTGCGCTGGACAATCTGACTGCGCTGAACAATACCGAGTGCGCTGGACAATCCTGACTGTGCAGAACAATACTGAGTGTGCTGGCTAATCCTGACTGTGCTGAACAATACTGAGTGTGCTGGATAATCCTGACTGTGCTGAACAATACCGAGTGCGTTGGACAATCCTGACTGTGCTGAACAATACTGAGAGTGCTGAACAATACCGAGTGCGCTGGACAATCTGACTGCGCTGAACAATACCGAGTGCGCTGGACAATCCTGACTGTGCAGAACAATACTGAGTGTGCTGGATAATCCTGACTGTGCTGAACAATACCGAGTGCGCTGGGTAATTCTGACTGTGCTGAACAATACCGAGTGCGCTGGACAATCCTGACTGTGCTGAACAATACCGAGTGCGCTGGACAATCCTGACTTTGCTGAACAAAACCGAGTGCGCTGGGTAATCCTGACTGTGCTGAACAATACCGAGCGCGCTGGACAATCCTGACTGTGCTGAACAATACCGAGTGTGCTGGACAATCCTGACTGTGATGAACAATACCGAGTGCGCTGGGTAATCATGACAGTGCTGAGCAATACCGAGTGCGCTGTACAATCCTGACTGCGCTGAACAATAACGAGTACGCTGGACAATCCTGACTGTGCTGGACAATACCGAGTGAGTTGGAAAATCCTGACGGTGCTGAACAATATCGAGTGCGCTGGACAATCCTGACTGCGCTGAACAAAAACGAGTACGCTGGACAATCCTGACTGTGCTGAACAATACTGAGTGTGCTGGACAATACCGAGTCTGCTGGACAATCCTGACTGTGCTGAACAATACCGAGTGCGCTGGACAATCTGACTGCGCTGAACAATACCGAGTGCGCTGGACAATCCTGACTGCGCTGAACAATACTGAGTGTGCTGGATAATCCTGACTGTGCTGAACAATACCGAGTGCGCTGGGCAATCCTGACTGTGCTGAGCAATACCGAGTGCGCTGGGTAATCCTGACTGTGCTGAGCAATACCGAGTACGCTGGACAATCCTGACAGCGCAGAGCAATACCGAGTGCGCTGGACAATCCTGACTGTGCTGAACAATACCGAGTGAGCTGGACAATCCTGACAGCGCTGAACAATACCGAGTGCGCTGGACAATCCTGACTATGCTGAGCAATACCGAGTGCGCTGGACAATCCTGACAGCGCTGAGCAATACCGAGTGCGCTGGACAATCCTGACAGAGCTGAGCAATACTGAGTGCGTTGGACAATCCTGACTGTGCTGAGCAATACCGAGTGCGCTGGACAATCCTGACTGTGCTGAACAATACCGAGTGCGCTGGACAATCCTGACTGTGCTGAACAATACCGAGTGTGGTGGGTAATCCTGACAATGCTGAGCAATACCGAGTGCGCTGGACAATCCTGACTGCGCTGAACAATACCGAGTACGCTGGACAATCCTGACTGCTGAACAATACTGAGTGCGCTGGGTAATCCTGACTGTGCTGAGCAATACTGACTGTGCTGAACAATACTGAGTGTGCTGGACAATCCTGACTGTGCTGAACAATACCGAGTGCGCTGGACAATCCTGACTTTGCTGAACAAAACCGAGTGCGCTGGGTAATCCTGACTGTGCAGAGCAATACCGAGTGCGCTGCACAATCCTGACTGTGCTGAACAATACCGAGTGCGCTGGGTAATCCTGACTGTGCTGATCAATACCGAGAGCGCTGGACAATCCTGACTGTGCTGAGCAATACCGAGCGCACTGCACAATCCTGACTGTGCTGAACAATACCGAGTACGCTGGACAATCCTGACTGTGCTGAACAATACCGAGTGCGCTGGACAATCCTGACTGTGGTGAACAAATCCGAGTACGCTGGACAATCCTGACTGTGCTGAACAATCCCGAGTGCGCTGGGTAATCCTGACTGTGCTGAACAATACCGAGTGCGCTGGGTAATCCTGACTGCACTGAGGAATACCAAGTGCGCTGGACAAGCCTGAATGTGCTGAACAATACCGAGTGGGTTGGGCAATCCTGACTGTGCTGAACAATACCGAGCGCACTGGAGAATCATGACTGCGCAGAACGATACTGAGTGTGCTGGACAATCCTGAATGCGCAGAACAATACTGAGTGCGCTGGACAATCCTGACTGTGCTGAACAATACCGAATGGGCTGGGTAATCCTGACTGTGCTGAACAATACCGAGTGCGCTGGGCAATCCTGACTGTGCTGAACACTACCGAATGGGCTGGGTAATTCCGACTGCTGATCAATACCGAGTCCGCTTGGTAATGCTGACTGTGCTGAACAATACCGAGTGCGTTGGACAATCCTGACTGTGCTGAACATTACTGAGTGTGCTGGACAATCCTGACTGTGCTGAACAATACAGAGTGTGCTGGAGAATCCTGACAGTGCTGAACAATACTGAGCGCGCTGGGTAATCCTGACTGTGCTGAGCAATACCGAGTGCGCTGGACAATCCTGACTGTGCTGAACAATACCGAGTGCGCTGGCTAATCCTGACTGTGCTGAACAATACCGAGTGCGCTGGGTAAGCCTGACTGTGCTGAACAATACCGAGCGCGCTGGGTAAGCCTGACTGTGCTGAGCAATACCGAGTGCGCTGGGTAAGCCTGACTGTGCTGAGCAATACCGAGTGCGCTGGGTAAGCCTGACTGTGCTGAACAATACCGAGTGCGCTGGACAATACTGAGTGTGCTGAGCAATCCTGACTGTGCTGAACAAAACTGAATGTGCTGGATAATCCTGACTGCGCTGAGCAATCCTGACTGCACTGGACAAGCCTGACTGCGCTGGACAATCCTGACTGCGCTGAGCAAGACTGAGTGTGCTGGGTAAGCCTGACTGTGCTGAACAATACCGAGTGCCCTGGGTAAGCCTGACTGTGCTGAACAATCCTGACTGTGCTGAACAATACCCAGTGCGCTGGGTAAGCCTGACTGTGCTGAACAATACCGAGTGCGCTGGACAATCCTGACTGTGCTGAACAATACCGAGTGCGCTGGGTAAGCCTGACCGTGCTGAACAATACCGAGTGCGCAGGACGTTACTGAGTGTGCTTAGCAATCCTGACTGTGCTGAACAATACTGAGTGTGCTGAGCAATACCGAGAGCGCTGGACAATCCTGACTGCGCTGAGCAATACCGAGTGCGCTGGGTAAGCCTGAATGTGCTGAACAATACCGAGTGCTCTGGGTATTTCTGACTGTGCTGAACAATACCGAGTGCGCTGGAAAATCCTGACAGTGCAGAACAATACTGAGTGTGCTGGATAATCCTGACTGTGCTGAACAATACCGAGAGCACTGGGCATTCCTGACTGTGCTGAGCAATACCGAGTGCGCTGGACAATCCTGACTGTGCTGAACACTACTGAGTGCGCTGGACAATCCTGACTGTGCTGATCAATACCGAGCGCGCTGGACAATCCTGACTGTGCTGAACAATACTGAGTGAGCTGGACAATCCTGACTGTGCTGAGCAATACCGAGTGAGCTGGACAATCCTGACTGTGCTGAGCAATACCGAGTGAGCTGGACAATCCTGACTGAGCTGAGCAATACCGAGTGCGCTGGACAATCCTGACTGTGCTGAATAATACTGAGTGCGCTGAACAATCCTGACTGTGCTGAACAATACCGAGTGCGCTGGACAATCCTGACTGTGCTGAACAATATCGAGTGTGCTGGATAATCCTGACGGTGCTGAACAATACCGAGTGCGCTGGACAATCCTGACTGTGCTGAACAATACTGAGTGTGTTGGATAATCCTGACTGTGCTGAACAATACCTAGTGCGCTGGACAATCTTGACAGCGGTGGACAATACCGAATGTGCTAGGTAATCCTGACTGTGCTGAACAATACCGAGTGCGCTGGACAATCCTGACTGTGCTGAACAATACCGAGTGTGCTGGATAATACTTACGGTGCTGAACAATACCGAGAGCGCTGGACAATCCTGACTGTGCTGAGCAATACCGAGCGCACTGCACAATCCTGACTGTGCTGTACAATTCCGAGTACGCTGGACAACCCTGACTGTGCTGAACAATACCGAGTGCGCTGGACAATCCTGACTGTGGTGAACAAATCCGAGTACGCTGGACAATCCTGACTGTGCTGAACAATACCGAGTGTGCTGGGTAAGCCTGACTGTGCTGAACAATACCGAGTGCCCTGGGTAAGCCTGACTGTGCTGAACAATCCTGACTGTGCTGAACAATACCCAGTGCGCTGGATAAGCCTGACTGTGCTGAACAATACCGAGTGCGCTGGACAATCCTGACTGTGCTGAACAATACCGAGTGCGCTGGGTAAGCCTGACCGTGCTGAACAATACCGAGTACGCAGGACAATACTGAGTGTGCTTAGCAATCCTGACTGTGCTGAACAATACTGAGTGTGCTGAGCAATACCGAGAGCGCTGGACAATCCTGACTGCGCTGAGCAATACCGAGTGCGCTGGGTAAGCCTGACTGTGCTGAACAATACCGAGTGCTCTGGGTATTTCTGACTGTGCTGAACAATACCGAGTGCGCTGGAAAATCCTGACAGTGCAGAACAATACTGAGTGTGCTGGATAATCCTGACTGTGCTGAACAATACCGAGAGCACTGGGCATTCCTGACTGTGCTGCGCAATACCTAGTGCGCTGGACAATCCTGACTGTGCTGAACAATACCGAGTGCGCTGGGTAATCCTGACTGTGCTGAACAATACCGAATGCGCTGGGCAATCCTGACTGTGCTGAACACTACCGAATGGGCTGGGTAATTCTGACTGCTGATCAATACCGAGTCCGCTTGGTAATGCTGACTGTGCTGAACAATACCGAGTGCGTTGGACAATCCTGACTGTGCTGAACATTACTGAGTGTGCTGGACAATCCTGACTGTGCTGAACAATACAGAGTGTGCTGGAGAATCCTGACAGTGCTGAACAATACTGAGCGCGCTGGGTAATCCTGACTGTGCTGAGCAATACCGAGTGCGCTGGACAATTCTGACTGTGCTGAACAATACCGAGTGTGCTGTGTAATCGTGACTGTGCTGAACAATACCGAGCGCGCTGGACAATCCTGACTGTGCTGAACAATACCGAGTGTGCTTGGAAATCCTGACAGTGCTGAACAATACCGAGTGCGCTGGACAATCCTGACTGTGCTGAACAATACCGAGTGCGCTGGCTAATCCTGACTGTGCTGAACAATACCGAGCGCGCTGGGTAAGCCTGACTGTGCTGAGCAATACCGAGTGCGCTGGACAATGCTGACTGCGCTGAACAATCCGGAGCGCGCTGGGTAATCCTGACTGTGCTGAGCAATACCGAGTGCGCTGGGTAAGCCTGACTGTGCTGAGCAATACCGAGTGCGCTGGGTAAGCCTGACTGTGCTGAACAATACCGAGTGCGCTGGACAATACTGAGTGTGCTGAGCAATCCTGACTGTGCTGAACAAAACTGAGTGTGCTGGATAATCCTGACTGCGCTGAGCAATCCTGACTGCACTGGACAATCCTGACTGCGCTGGACAATCCTGACTGCGCTGAGCAAGACTGAGTGTGCTGGGTAAACCTGACTGTGCTGAACAATACCGAGTGCCCTGGGTAAGCCTGACTGTGCTGAACAATCCTGACTGTGCTGAACAATACCCAGTGCGCTGGGTAAGCCTGACTGTGCTGAACAATACCGAGTGCGCTGGACAATCCTGACTGTGCTGAACAATACCGAGTGCGCTGGGTAAGCCTGACCGCGCTGAACAATACCGAGTGCGCAGGACAATACTGAGTGTGCTTAGCAATCCTGACTGTGCTGAACAATACTGAGTGTGCTGAGCAATACCGAGAGCGCTGGACAATATTGACTGCGCTGAGCAATACCGAGTGCGCTGGGTAAGCCTGAATGTGCTGAACAATACCGAGTGCTCTGGGTATTTCTGACTGTGCTGAACAATACCGAGTGCGCTGGAAAATCCTGACAGTGCAGAACAATACTGAGTGTGCTGGATAATCCTGACTATGCTGAACAATACCGAGAGCACTGGGCATTCCTGACTGTGCTGAGCAATACCGAGTGCGCTGGACAATCCTGACTGTGCTGAACAATACCGAGT
The DNA here is from genome assembly GCF_047496885.1 of Scyliorhinus torazame. NCBI lineage: Eukaryota > Metazoa > Chordata > Chondrichthyes > Carcharhiniformes > Scyliorhinidae > Scyliorhinus > Scyliorhinus torazame. The sequence continues at coordinate 18,472,498 of NC_092728.1, forward strand.
GCGCTGGACAATCCTGACTGTGCTGAACAATACTGAGTGAGCTGGACAATCCTGACTGTGCTGAGCAATACCGAGTGAGCTGGACAATCCTGACTGTGCTGAGCAATACCGAGTGAGCTGGACAATCCTGACTGAGCTGAGCAATACCGAGAGCGCTGGACAATCCTGACTGTGCTGAATAATACTGAGTGCGCTGAACAATCCTGACTGTGCTGAACAATACCGAGTGCGCTGGACAATCCTGACTGTGCTGAACAATATCGAGTGTGCTGGATAATCCTGACGGTGCTGAACAATACCGAGTGCGCTGGACAATCCTGACTGTGCTGAACAATACTGAGTGTGTTGGATAATCCTGACTGTGCTGAACAATACCTAGTGCGCTGGACAATCTTGACAGCGGTGGACAATACCGAATGTGCTAGGTAATCCTGACTGTGCTGAACAATACCGAGAGCGCTGGACAATCCTGACTGTGCTGAGCAATACCGAGCGCACTGCACAATCCTGACTGTGCTGAACAATTCCGAGTACGCTGGACAATCCTGACTGTGCTGAACAATACCGAGTGCGCTGGACAATCCTGACTGTGGTGAACAAATCCGAGTACGCTGGACAATCCTGACTGTGCTGAACAATACCGAGTGTGCTGGGTAAGCCTGACTGTGCTGAACAATACCGAGTGCCCTGGGTAAGCCTGACTGTGCTGAACAATCCTGACTGTGCTGAACAATACCCAGTGCGCTGGGTAAGCCTGACTGTGCTGAACAATACCGAGTGCGCTGGACAATCCTGACTGTGCTGAACAATACCGAGTGCGCTGGGTAAGCCTGACCGTGCTGAACAATACCGAGTGCGCAGGACAATACTGAGTGTGCTTAGCAATCCTGACTGTGCTGAACAATACTGAGTGTGCTGAGCAATACCGAGAGCGCTGGACAATCCTGACTGCGCTGAGCAATACCGAGTGCGCTGGGTAAGCCTGACTGTGCTGAACAATACCGAGTGCTCTGGGTATTTCTGACTGTGCTGAACAATACCGAGTGCGCTGGAAAATCCTGACAGTGCAGAACAATACTGAGTGTGCTGGATAATCCTGACTGTGCTGAACAATACCGAGAGCACTGGGCATTCCTGACTGTGCTGAGCATTACCTAGTGCGCTGGACAATCCTGACTGTGCTGAACAATACCGAGTGCGCTGGACAATCCTGACTGTGCTGAACAATACTGACTGCGCTGGACAATCCTGACTGTGCTGATCAATACCGAGAGCGCTGGACAATCCTGACTGTGCTGAGCAATACCGAGCGCGCTGGACAATCCTGACTGTGCTGAACAATACTGAGTGAGCTGGACAATCCTGACTGTGCTGAGCAATACCGAGTGAGCTGGACAATCATGACTGTGCTGAGCAATACCGAGTGAGCTGGACAATCCTGACTGTGCTGAGCAATACCGAGTGCGCTGGACAATCCTGACTGTGCTGAACAATACTGAGTGCGCTGAACAATCCTGACTGTGCTGAACAATACCGAGTGCGCTGGACAATCCTGACTGTGCTGAACAATATCGAGTGTGCTGGATAATCTTGACGGTGCTGAACAATACCGAGTGCGCTGGAGAATCCTGACTGCGCTGAAAAATACTGAGTGTGTTGGATACTCCTGACTGTGCTGAACAATACCGAGTGCGCTGGACAATCTTGACAGCGTTGGACAATACCGAATGCGCTAGGTAATCCTGACTGTGCTGTACAATACCGAGTGCGCTGGACATTCCTGACTGTGCTGAACAATACCGAGTGTGCTGGATAATCCTGACGGTGCTGAACAATACTGAGTGCGCTGGGCAATCCCGACTGCGCTGAAGAATACCGAGTGGGCTGGGCAATCCTGACTGTGCTGGACAATACCGAGTGGGCTGGGTAATCCTGACTGTGCTGAACAATACCGAGTGCGCTGGACAATCCTGACTGTGCTGAATAATACTGAGTGCGCTGAACAATCCTGACTGTGCTGAACAATACCGAGTGCGCTGGACAATCCTGACTGTGCTGAACAATATCGAGTGTGCTGGATAATCCTGACGGTGCTGAACAATACCGAGTGCGCTGGACAATCCTGACTGTGCTGAACAATACTGAGTGTGTTGGATAATCCTGACTGTGCTGAACAATACCGAGTGCCCTGGGTAAGCCTGACTGTGCTGAACAATCCTGACTGTGCTGAACAATACCCAGTGCGCTGGGTAAGCCTGACTGTGCTGAACAATACCGAGTGCGCTGGACAATCCTGACTGTGCTGAACAATACCGAGTGCGCTGGGTAAGCCTGACCGTGCTGAACAATACCGAGTACGCAGGACAATACTGAGTGTGCTTAGCAATCCTGACTGTGCTGAACAATACTGAGTGTGCTGAGCAATACCGAGAGCGCTGGACAATCCTGACTGCGCTGAGCAATACCGAGTGCGCTGGGTAAGCCTGACTGTGCTGAACAATACCGAGTGCTCTGGGTATTTCTGACTGTGCTGAACAATACCGAGTGCGCTGGAAAATCCTGACAGTGCAGAACAATACTGAGTGTGCTGGATAATCCTGACTGTGCTGAACAATACCGAGAGCACTGGGCATTCCTGACTGTGCTGCGCAATACCTAGTGCGCTGGACAATCCTGACTGTGCTGAACAATACCGAGTGCGCTGGGTAATCCTGACTGTGCTGAACAATACCGAATGCGCTGGGCAATCCTGACTGTGCTGAACACTACCGAATGGGCTGGGTAATTCTGACTGCTGATCAATACCGAGTCCGCTTGGTAATGCTGACTGTGCTGAACAATACCGAGTGCGTTGGACAATCCTGACTGTGCTGAACATTACTGAGTGTGCTGGACAATCCTGACTGTGCTGAACAATACAGAGTGTGCTGGAGAATCCTGACAGTGCTGAACAATACTGAGCGCGCTGGGTAATCCTGACTGTGCTGAGCAATACCGAGTGCGCTGGACAATTCTGACTGTGCTGAACAATACCGAGTGTGCTGTGTAATCGTGACTGTGCTGAACAATACCGAGCGCGCTGGACAATCCTGACTGTGCTGAACAATACCGAGTGTGCTTGGAAATCCTGACAGTGCTGAACAATACCGAGTGCGCTGGACAATCCTGACTGTGCTGAACAATACCGAGTGCGCTGGCTAATCCTGACTGTGCTGAACAATACCGAGCGCGCTGGGTAAGCCTGACTGTGCTGAGCAATACCGAGTGCGCTGGACAATGCTGACTGCGCTGAACAATCCGGAGCGCGCTGGGTAATCCTGACTGTGCTGAGCAATACCGAGTGCGCTGGGTAAGCCTGACTGTGCTGAGCAATACCGAGTGCGCTGGGTAAGCCTGACTGTGCTGAACAATACCGAGTGCGCTGGACAATACTGAGTGTGCTGAGCAATCCTGACTGTGCTGAACAAAACTGAGTGTGCTGGATAATCCTGACTGCGCTGAGCAATCCTGACTGCACTGGACAATCCTGACTGCGCTGGACAATCCTGACTGCGCTGAGCAAGACTGAGTGTGCTGGGTAAACCTGACTGTGCTGAACAATACCGAGTGCCCTGGGTAAGCCTGACTGTGCTGAACAATCCTGACTGTGCTGAACAATACCCAGTGCGCTGGGTAAGCCTGACTGTGCTGAACAATACCGAGTGCGCTGGACAATCCTGACTGTGCTGAACAATACCGAGTGCGCTGGGTAAGCCTGACCGCGCTGAACAATACCGAGTGCGCAGGACAATACTGAGTGTGCTTAGCAATCCTGACTGTGCTGAACAATACTGAGTGTGCTGAGCAATACCGAGAGCGCTGGACAATATTGACTGCGCTGAGCAATACCGAGTGCGCTGGGTAAGCCTGAATGTGCTGAACAATACCGAGTGCTCTGGGTATTTCTGACTGTGCTGAACAATACCGAGTGCGCTGGAAAATCCTGACAGTGCAGAACAATACTGAGTGTGCTGGATAATCCTGACTATGCTGAACAATACCGAGAGCACTGGGCATTCCTGACTGTGCTGAGCAATACCGAGTGCGCTGGACAATCCTGACTGTGCTGAACAATACCGAGTGCGCTGGACAATCCTGACTGTGCTGAACAATACTGAGTGAGCTGGACAATCCTGACTGTGCTGAGCAATACCGAGTGAGCTGGACAATCCTGACTGTGCTGAGCAATACCGAGTGAGCTGGACAATCCTGACTGAGCTGAGCAATACCGAGTGCGCTGGACAATCCTGACTGTGCTGAATAATACTGAGTGCGCTGAACAATCCTGACTGTGCTGAACAATACCGAGTGCGCTGGACAATCCTGACTGTGCTGAACAATATCGAGTGTGCTGGATAATCCTGACGGTGCTGAACAATACCGAGTGCGCTGGACAATCCTGACTGTGCTGAACAATACTGAGTGTGTTGGATAATCCTGACTGTGCTGAACAATACCTAGTGCGCTGGACAATCTTGACAGCGGTGGACAATACCGAATGTGCTAGGTAATCCTGACTGTGCTGAACAATACCGAGAGCGCTGGACAATCCTGACTGTGCTGAGCAATACCGAGCGCACTGCACAATCCTGACTGTGCTGAACAATTCCGAGTACGCTGGACAATCCTGACTGTGCTGAACAATACCGAGTGCGCTGGACAATCCTGACTGTGGTGAACAAATCCGAGTACGCTGGACAATCCTGACTGTGCTGAACAATACCGAGTGTGCTGGGTAAGCCTGACTGTGCTGAACAATACCGAGTGCCCTGGGTAAGCCTGACTGTGCTGAACAATCCTGACTGTGCTGAACAATACCCAGTGCGCTGGGTAAGCCTGACTGTGCTGAACAATACCGAGTGCGCTGGACAATCCTGACTGTGCTGAACAATACCGAGTGCGCTGGGTAAGCCTGACCGTGCTGAACAATACCGAGTGCGCAGGACAATACTGAGTGTGCTTAGCAATCCTGACTGTGCTGAACAATACTGAGTGTGCTGAGCAATACCGAGAGCGCTGGACAATCCTGACTGCGCTGAGCAATACCGAGTGCGCTGGGTAAGCCTGACTGTGCTGAACAATACCGAGTGCTCTGGGTATTTCTGACTGTGCTGAACAATACCGAGTGCGCTGGAAAATCCTGACAGTGCAGAACAATACTGAGTGTGCTGGATAATCCTGACTGTGCTGAACAATACCGAGAGCACTGGGCATTCCTGACTGTGCTGAGCATTGCCTAGTGCGCTGGACAATCCTGACTGTGCTGAACAATACCGAGTGCGCTGGACAATCCTGACTGTGCTGAACAATACTGACTGCGCTGGACAATCCTGACTGTGCTGATCAATACCGAGAGCGCTGGACAATCCTGACTGTGCTGAGCAATACCGAGCGCGCTGGACAATCCTGACTGTGCTGAACAATACTGAGTGAGCTGGACAATCCTGACTGTGCTGAGCAATACCGAGTGAGCTGGACAATCATGACTGTGCTGAGCAATACCGAGTGAGCTGGACAATCCTGACTGTGCTGAGCAATACCGAGTGCGCTGGACAATCCTGACTGTGCTGAACAATACTGAGTGCGCTGAACAATCCTGACTGTGCTGAACAATACCGAGTGCGCTGGACAATCCTGACTGTGCTGAACAATATCGAGTGTGCTGGATAATCTTGACGGTGCTGAACAATACCGAGTGCGCTGGAGAATCCTGACTGCGCTGAAAAATACTGAGTGTGTTGGATACTCCTGACTGTGCTGAACAATACCGAGTGCGCTGGACAATCTTGACAGCGTTGGACAATACCGAATGCGCTAGGTAATCCTGACTGTGCTGTACAATACCGAGTGCGCTGGACATTCCTGACTGTGCTGAACAATACCGAGTGTGCTGGATAATCCTGACGGTGCTGAACAATACTGAGTGCGCTGGGCAATCCCGACTGCGCTGAAGAATACCGAGTGGGCTGGGCAATCCTGACTGTGCTGGACAATACCGAGTGGGCTGGGTAATCCTGACTGTGCTGAACAATACCGAGTGCGCTGGACAATCCTGACTGTGCTGAATAATACTGAGTGCGCTGAACAATCCTGACTGTGCTGAACAATACCGAGTGCGCTGGACAATCCTGACTGTGCTGAACAATATCGAGTGTGCTGGATAATCCTGACGGTGCTGAACAATACCGAGTGCGCTGGACAATCCTGACTGTGCTGAACAATACTGAGTGTGTTGGATAATCCTGACTGTGCTGAACAATACCGAGTGCCCTGGGTAAGCCTGACTGTGCTGAACAATCCTGACTGTGCTGAACAATACCCAGTGCGCTGGGTAAGCCTGACTGTGCTGAACAATACCGAGTGCGCTGGACAATCCTGACTGTGCTGAACAATACCGAGTGCGCTGGGTAAGCCTGACCGTGCTGAACAATACCGAGTACGCAGGACAATACTGAGTGTGCTTAGCAATCCTGACTGTGCTGAACAATACTGAGTGTGCTGAGCAATACCGAGAGCGCTGGACAATCCTGACTGCGCTGAGCAATACCGAGTGCGCTGGGTAAGCCTGACTGTGCTGAACAATACCGAGTGCTCTGGGTATTTCTGACTGTGCTGAACAATACCGAGTGCGCTGGAAAATCCTGACAGTGCAGAACAATACTGAGTGTGCTGGATAATCCTGACTGTGCTGAACAATACCGAGAGCACTGGGCATTCCTGACTGTGCTGCGCAATACCTAGTGCGCTGGACAATCCTGACTGTGCTGAACAATACCGAGTGCGCTGGGTAATCCTGACTGTGCTGAACAATACCGAGTGCGCTGGGCAATCCTGACTGTGCTGAACACTACCGAATGGGCTGGGTAATTCTGACTGCTGATCAATACCGAGTCCGCTTGGTAATGCTGACTGTGCTGAACAATACCGAGTGCGTTGGACAATCCTGACTGTGCTGAACATTACTGAGTGTGCTGGACAATCCTGACTGTGCTGAACAATACAGAGTGTGCTGGAGAATCCTGACAGTGCTGAACAATACTGAGCGCGCTGGGTAATCCTGACTGTGCTGAGCAATACCGAGTGCGCTGGACAATTCTGACTGTGCTGAACAATACCGAGTGTGCTGTGTAATCGTGACTGTGCTGAACAATACCGAGCGCGCTGGACAATCCTGACTGTGCTGAACAATACCGAGTGTGCTTGGAAATCCTGACAGTGCTGAACAATACCGAGTGCGCTGGACAATCCTGACTGTGCTGAACAATACCGAGTGCGCTGGCTAATCCTGACTGTGCTGAACAATACCGAGCGCGCTGGGTAAGCCTGACTGTGCTGAGCAATACCGAGTGCGCTGGACAATGCTGACTGCGCTGAACAATCCGGAGCGCGCTGGGTAATCCTGACTGTGCTGAGCAATACCGAGTGCGCTGGGTAAGCCTGACTGTGCTGAGCAATACCGAGTGCGCTGGGTAAGCCTGACTGTGCTGAACAATACCGAGTGCGCTGGACAATACTGAGTGTGCTGAGCAATCCTGACTGTGCTGAACAAAACTGAGTGTGCTGGATAATCCTGACTGCGCTGAGCAATCCTGACTGCACTGGACAATCCTGACTGCGCTGGACAATCCTGACTGCGCTGAGCAAGACTGAGTGTGCTGGGTAAACCTGACTGTGCTGAACAATACCGAGTGCCCTGGGTAAGCCTGACTGTGCTGAACAATCCTGACTGTGCTGAACAATACCCAGTGCGCTGGGTAAGCCTGACTGTGCTGAACAATACCGAGTGCGCTGGACAATCCTGACTGTGCTGAACAATACCGAGTGCGCTGGGTAAGCCTGACCGCGCTGAACAATACCGAGTGCGCAGGACAATACTGAGTGTGCTTAGCAATCCTGACTGTGCTGAACAATACTGAGTGTGCTGAGCAATACCGAGAGCGCTGGACAATATTGACTGCGCTGAGCAATACCGAGTGCGCTGGGTAAGCCTGAATGTGCTGAACAATACCGAGTGCTCTGGGTATTTCTGACTGTGCTGAACAATACCGAGTGCGCTGGAAAATCCTGACAGTGCAGAACAATACTGAGTGTGCTGGATAATCCTGACTATGCTGAACAATACCGAGAGCACTGGGCATTCCTGACTGTGCTGAGCAATACCGAGTGCGCTGGACAATCCTGACTGTGCTGAACAATACCGAGTGCGCTGGACAATCCTGACTGTGCTGAACAATACTGAGTGAGCTGGACAATCCTGACTGTGCTGAGCAATACCGAGTGAGCTGGACAATCCTGACTGTGCTGAGCAATACCGAGTGAGCTGGACAATCCTGACTGAGCTGAGCAATACCGAGTGCGCTGGACAATCCTGACTGTGCTGAATAATACTGAGTGCGCTGAACAATCCTGACTGTGCTGAACAATACCGAGTGCGCTGGACAATCCTGACTGTGCTGAACAATATCGAGTGTGCTGGATAATCCTGACGGTGCTGAACAATACCGAGTGCGCTGGACAATCCTGACTGTGCTGAACAATACTGAGTGTGTTGGATAATCCTGACTGTGCTGAACAATACCTAGTGCGCTGGACAATCTTGACAGCGGTGGACAATACCGAATGTGCTAGGTAATCCTGACTGTGCTGAACAATACCGAGAGCGCTGGACAATCCTGACTGTGCTGAGCAATACCGAGCGCACTGCACAATCCTGACTGTGCTGAACAATTCCGAGTACGCTGGACAATCCTGACTGTGCTGAACAATACCGAGTGCGCTGGACAATCCTGACTGTGGTGAACAAATCCGAGTACGTTGGACAATCCTGACTGTGCTGAACAATACCGAGTGTGCTGGGTAAGCCTGACTGTGCTGAACAATACCGAGTGCCCTGGGTAAGCCTGACTGTGCTGAACAATCCTGACTGTGCTGAACAATACCCAGTGCGCTGGGTAAGCCTGACTGTGCTGAACAATACCGAGTGCGCTGGACAATCCTGACTGTGCTGAACAATACCGAGTGCGCTGGGTAAGCCTGACCGTGCTGAACAATACCGAGTGCGCAGGACAATACTGAGTGTGCTTAGCAATCCTGACTGTGCTGAACAATACTGAGTGTGCTGAGCAATACCGAGAGCGCTGGACAATCCTGACTGCGCTGAGCAATACCGAGTGCGCTGGGTAAGCCTGACTGTGCTGAACAATACCGAGTGCTCTGGGTATTTCTGACTGTGCTGAACAATACCGAGTGCGCTGGAAAATCCTGACAGTGCAGAACAATACTGAGTGTGCTGGATAATCCTGACTGTGCTGAACAATACCGAGAGCACTGGGCATTCCTGACTGTGCTGAGCATTACCTAGTGCGCTGGACAATCCTGACTGTGCTGAACAATACCGAGTGCGCTGGACGATCCTGACTGTGCTGAACAATACTGAGTGCGCTGGACAATCCTGACTGTGCTGATCAATACCGAGAGCGCTGGACAATCCTGACTGTGCTGAGCAATACCGAGCGCGCTGGACAATCCTGACTGTGCTGAACAATACTGAGTGAGCTGGACAATCCTGACTGTGCTGAGCAATACCGAGTGAGCTGGACAATCATGACTGTGCTGAGCAATACCGAGTGAGCTGGACAATCCTGACTGTGCTGAGCAATACCGAGTGCGCTGGACAATCCTGACTGTGCTGAACAATACTGAGTGCGCTGAACAATCCTGACTGTGCTGAACAATACCGAGTGCGCTGGACAATCCTGACTGTGCTGAACAATATCGAGTGTGCTGGATAATCTTGACGGTGCTGAACAATACCGAGTGCGCTGGAGAATCCTGACTGCGCTGAAAAATACTGAGTGTGTTGGATACTCCTGACTGTGCTGAACAATACCGAGTGCGCTGGACAATCTTGACAGCGTTGGACAATACCGAATGCGCTAGGTAATCCTGACTGTGCTGTACAATACCGAGTGCGCTGGACATTCCTGACTGTGCTGAACAATACCGAGTGTGCTGGATAATCCTGACGGTGCTGAACAATACTGAGTGCGCTGGGCAATCCCGACTGCGCTGAAGAATACCGAGTGGGCTGGGCAATCCTGACTGTGCTGGACAATACCGAGTGGGCTGGGTAATCCTGACTGTGCTGAACAATACCGAGTGCGCTGGACAATCCTGACTGTGCTGAATAATACTGAGTGCGCTGAACAATCCTGACTGTGCTGAACAATACCGAGTGCGCTGGACAATCCTGACTGTGCTGAACAATATCGAGTGTGCTGGATAATCCTGACGGTGCTGAACAATACCGAGTGCGCTGGACAATCCTGACTGTGCTGAACAATACTGAGTGTGTTGGATAATCCTGACTGTGCTGAACAATACCTAGTGCGCTGGACAATCTTGACAGCGGTGGACAATACCGAATGTGCTAGGTAATCCTGACTGTGCTGAACAATACCGAGTGCGCTGGACAATCCTGACTGTGCTGAACAATACCGAGTGTGCTGGATAATACTTACGGTGCTGAACAATACCGAGAGCGCTGGACAATCCTGACTGTGCTGAGCAATACCGAGCGCACTGCACAATCCTGACTGTGCTGAACAATTCCGAGTACGCTGGACAATCCTGACTGTGCTGAACAATACCGAGTGCGCTGGACAATCCTGACTGTGCTGAACAATACCGAGTGCGCTGGGTAAGCCTGACCGTGCTGAATAATACCGAGTGCGCAGGACAATACTGAGTGTGCTTAGCAATCCTGACTGTGCTGAAAAATACTGAGTGTGCTGAGCAATACCGAGAGCGCTGGACAATCCTGACTGCGCTGAGCAATACCGAGTGCGCTGGGTAAGCCTGACTGTGCTGAACAATACCGAGTGCTCTGGGTATTTCTGACTGTGCTGAACAATACCGAGTGCGCTGGAAAATCCTGACAGTGCAGAACAATACTGAGTGTGCTGGATAATCCTGACTGTGTTGAACAATACCGAGAGCACTGGGCATTCCTGACTGTGCTGAGCAATACCTAGTGCGCTGGACAATCCTGACTGTGCTGAACAATACCGAGTGCGCTGGACAATCCTGACTGTGCTGAACAATACTGAGTGCGCTGGACAATCCTGACTGTGCTGATCAATACCGAGAGCGCTGGACAATCCTGACTGTGCTGAACAATACCGAGTGTGCTGGACAATCCTGACTGTGCTGAACAATACCGAGTGAGCTGGACAATCCTGACTGTGCTGAGCAATACCGAGTGAGCTGGACAATCATGACTGTGCTGAGCAATACCGAGTGAGCTGGACAATCCTGACTGTGCTGAGCAATACCGAGTACGCTGGACAATCCTGACTGTGCTGAACAATACTGAGTGCGCTGAACAATCCTGACTGTGCTGAACAATACCGAGTGCGCTGGACAATCCTGACTGTGCTGAACAATATCGAGTGTGCTGGATAATCTTGACGGTGCTGAACAATACCGAGTGCGCTGGAGAATCCTGACTGCGCTGAACAATACTGAGTGTGTTGGATACTCCTGACTGTGCTGAACAATACCGAGTGCGCTGGACAATCTTGACAGCGTTGGACAATACCGAATGCGCTAGGTAATCCTGACTGTGCTGTACAATACCGAGTGCGCTGGACATTCCTGACTGTGCTGAACAATACCGAGTGTGCTGGATAATTCTGACGGTGCTAAACAATACCGAGTGCGCTGGACAATCCTGACTGCGCTGAAGAATACCGAGTGGGCTGGGCAATCCTGACTGTGCTGGACAATACCGAGTGGGCTGGGTAATCCTGACTGTGCTGAACAATACCGAGTGTGCTGGGCAATCCTGACTGTGCTGAACAATACCGAGTGGGTTGGGTAATCCTGACTGTGCTGAACAATACCGAGTGCGCTGGGTAATTCTGACTGTGCTGAACAATACCGAGTGCACTTGGTAATGCTGACTGTGCTGAACAATACTGAGTGCGCTGGACAATCCTGACTGTGCTGAACAATACTGAGTGTGCTGGACAATCCTGACTGTGCTGAACAATACCGAGTGTGCTGGGTAATCCTGACTGTGCTGAACAAGACCGAGCGCGCTGGACAATCCTGACAGTGCTGAACAATATGAGTGCGCTGGACAATCCTGACTGTGCTGAGCAATACCGAGTACGCTGGACAATCCTGACTGTGATGAACAATACTGAGTACGCTGGGTAATCATGACAGTGCTGAGCAATACCGAGTGCGCTGTACAATCCTGACTGCGCTGAACAATAACGAGTACGCTGGACAATCCTGACTGTGCTGAACAATACCGAGTGCGCTGGGTAATCCTGACTGTGCTGAGCAATACTGACTGTGCTTAACAAAACTGAGTGTGCTGGACAATACCGAGTGAGTTGGAAAATCCTGACGGTGCTGAACAATATCGAGTGCGCTGGACAATCCTGACTGCGCTGAACAAAAACGATTACGCCTGGCAATCCTGACTGTGCTGAACAATACCGAGTGGGTTGGGTAATCCTGACTGTGCTGAACAATTCCGAGTGCGCTGGGTAATTCTGACTGTGCTGAACAATACCGAGTGCACTTGGTAATGCTGACTGTGCTGAACAATACTGAGTGCGCTGGACAATCCTGACTGTGCTGAACAATACTGAGTGTGCTGGACAATCCTGACTGTGCTGAACAATACCGAGTGCGCTGGAAAATCCTGACAGTGCAGAACAATACTGAGTGTGCTGGATAATCCTGACTGTGCTGAACAATACCGAGAGCACTGGGCATTCCTGACTGTGCTGAGCATTACCTAGTGCGCTGGACAATCCTGACTGTGCTGAACAATACCGAGTGCGCTGGACAATCCTGACTGTGCTGAACAATACTGAGTGCGCTGGACAATCCTGACTGTGCTGATCAATACCGAGAGCGCTGGACAATCCTGACTGTGCTGAGCAATACCGAGCGCGCTGGACAATCCTGACTGTGCTGAACAATACTGAGTGAGCTGGACAATCCTGACTGTGCTGAGCAATACCGAGTGAGCTGGACAATCATGACTGTGCTGAGCAATACCGAGTGAGCTGGACAATCCTGACTGTGCTGAGCAATACCGAGTGCGCTGGACAATCCTGACTGTGCTGAACAATACTGAGTGCGCTGAACAATCCTGACTGTGCTGAACAATACCGAGTGCGCTGGACAATCCTGACTGTGCTGAACAATATCGAGTGTGCTGGATAATCTTGACGGTGCTGAACAATACCGAGTGCGCTGGAGAATCCTGACTGCGCTGAAAAATACTGAGTGTGTTGGATACTCCTGACTGTGCTGAACAATACCGAGTGCGCTGGACAATCTTGACAGCGTTGGACAATACCGAATGCGCTAGGTAATCCTGACTGTGCTGTACAATACCGAGTGCGCTGGACATTCCTGACTGTGCTGAACAATACCGAGTGAGTTGGAAAATCCTGACGGTGCTGAACAATATCGAGTGCGCTGGACAATCCTGACTGCGCTGAACAAAAACGATTACGCTGGACAATCATGACTGTGCTGACCAATACTGAGTGTGCTGGACAATACCGAGTCCGCTGGACAATCCTGACTGTGCTGAACAATACCGAGTGCGCTGGATAATCTGACTGCGCTGAACAATACCGAGTGCGCTGGACAATCCTGACTGCGCTGAACAATACAGAGTGTGCTGGATAATCCTGACTGTGCTGAACAATACCGAGTGCGCTGGGCAATCCTGACTGTGCTGAGCAATACCGAGTGCGCTGGGTAATCCTGACGGTGCTAAACAATACCGAGTGCGCTGGACAATCCTGACTGCGCTGAAGAATACCGAGTGGGCTGGGCAATCCTGAATGTCCTGGACAATACCGAGTGGGCTGGGTAATCCTGACTGTGCTGAACAATACCGAGTGCGCTGGACAACCCTGACTGTGCTGAATAATACTGAGTGCGCTGAACAATCCTGACTGTGCTGAACAATACCGAGTGCGCTGGACAATCCTGACTGTGCTGAACAATATCGAGTGTGCTGGATAATCCTGACGGTGCTGAACAATACCGAGTGCGCTGGACAATCCTGACTGTGCTGAACAATACTGAGTGTGTTGGATAATCCTGACTGTGCTGAACAATACCTAGTGCGCTGGACAATCTTGACAGCGGTGGACAATACCGAATGTGCTAGGTAATCCTGACTGTGCTGAACAATACCGAGTGCGCTGGACAATCCTGACTGTGCTGAACAATACCGAGTGTGCTGGATAATACTTACGGTGCTGAACAATACCGAGAGCGCTGGACAATCCTGACTGTGCTGAGCAATACCGAGCGCACTGCACAATCCTGACTGTGCTGAACAATTCCGAGTACGCTGGACAATCCTGACTGTGCTGAACAATACCGAGTGCGCTGGACAATCCTGACTGTGGTGAACAAATCAGAGTACGCTGGACAATTCTGACTGTGGTGAACAATACCGAGTGTGCTGGGTAAGCCTGACTGTGCTGAACAATACCGAGTGCCCTGGGTAAGCCTGACTGTGCTGAACAATCCTGACTGTGCTGAACAATACCCAGTGCGCTGGGTAAGCCTGACTGTGCTGAACAATACCGAGTGCGCTGGACAATCCTGACTGTGCTGAACAATACCGAGTGCGCTGGGTAAGCCTGACCGTGCTGAACAATACCGAGTGCGCAGGACAATACTGAGTGTGCTTAGCAATCCTGAATGTGCTGAACAATACTGAGTGTGCTGAGCAATACCGAGAGCGCTGGACAATCCTGACTGCGCTGAGCAATACCGAGTGCGCTGGGTAAGCCTGACTGTGCTGAACAATACCGAGTGCTCTGGGTATTTCTGACTGTGCTGAACAATACCGAGTGCGCTGGAAAATCCTGACAGTGCAGAACAATACTGAGTGTGCTGGATAATCCTGACTGTGCTGAACAATACCGAGAGCACTGGGCATTCCTGACTGTGCTGAGCAATACCTAGTGCGCTGGACAATCCTGACTGTGCTGAACAATACCGAGTGCGCTGGACAATCCTGACTGTGCTGAACAATACTGAGTGCGCTGGACAATCCTGACTGTGCTGATCAATACCGAGTGCGCTGGACAATCCTGACTGTGCTGAGCAATACCGAGTGAGCTGGACAATCATGACTGTGCTGAGCAATACCGAGTGAGCTGGACAATCCTGACTGTGCTGAGCAATACCGAGTGAGCTGGACAATCATGACTGTGCTGAGCAATACCGAGTGAGCTCGACAATCCTGACAGTGCTGAGCAATACCGAGTGCGCTGGACAATCCTGACTGTGCTGAACAATACTGAGTGCGCTGAACAATCCTGACTGTGCTGAACAATACCGAGTGCGCTGGACAATCCTGACTGTGCTGAACAATATCGAGTGTGCTGGATAATCTTGACGGTGCTGAACAATACCGAGTGCGTTGGAGAATCCTGACTGCGCTGAACAATACTGAGTGTGTTGGATACTCCTGACTGTGCTGAACAATACCGAGTGCGCTGGACAATCTTGACAGCGTTGGACAATACCGAATGCGCTAGGTAATGCTGACTGTGCTGTACAATACCGAGTGCGCTGGACATTCCTGACTGTGCTGAACAATACCGAGTGTGCTGGATAATCCTGACGGTGCTAAACAATACCGAGTGCGCTGGACAATCCTGACTGCGCTGAAGAATACCGAGTGGGCTGGGCAATCCTGAATGTGCTGGGCAATACAGAGTGGGCTGGGTAATCCTGACTGTGCTGAACAATACCGAGTGCGCTGGACAATCCTGACTGTGCTGAATAATACTGAGTGCGCTGAACAATCCTGACTGTGCTGAACAATACCGAGTGCGCTGGACAATCCTGACTGTGCTGAACAATATCGAGTGTGCTGGATAATCCTGACGGTGCTGAACAATACCGAGTGCGCTGGACAATCCTGACTGTGCTGAACAATACTGAGTGTGTTGGATAATCCTGACTGTGCTGAACAATACCTAGTGCGCTGGACAATCTTGACAGCGGTGGACAATACCGAATGTGCTAGGTAATCCTGACTGTGCTGAACAATACCGAGTGCGCTGGACAATCCTGACTGTGCTGAACAATACCGAGTGTGCTGGATAATACTTACGGTGCTGAACAATACCGAGAGCGCTGGACAATCCTGACTGTGCTGAGCAATGCCGAGCGCACTGCACAATCCTGACTGTGCTGAACAATTCCGAGTACGCTGGACAATCCTGACTGTGCTGAACAATACCGAGTGCGCTGGACAATCCTGACTGTGGTGAACAAATCCGAGTACGCTGGACAATCCTGACTGTGCTGAACAATACCGAGTGTGCTGGGTAAGCCTGACTGTGCTGAACAATGCCGAGTGCCCTGGGTAAGCCTGACTGTGCTGAACAATCCTGACAGTGCTGAACAATACCCAGTGCGCTGGTTAAGCCTGACTGTGCTGAACAATACCGAGTGCGCTGGACAATCCTGACTGTGCTGAACAATACCGAGTGCGCTGGGTAAGCCTGGCCGTGCTGAACAATACCGAGTGCGCTGGACAATACTGAGTGTGCTTAGCAATCCTGCCTGTGCTGAACAATACTGAGTGTGCTGAGCAATACCGAGAGCGCTGGACAATCCTTACTGCGCTGAGCAATACCGAGTGCGCTGGGTGAGCCTGACTGTGCTGAACCATACCGAGTGCTCTGGGTATTTCTGACTGTGCTGAACAATACCGAGTGCGCTGGAAAATCCTGACAGTGCAGAACAATACTGAGTGTGCTGGATAATCCTGACTGTGCTGAACAATACCGAGAGCACTGGACATTCCTGACTGTGCTGAGCAATACCTAGTGCGCTGGACAATCCTGACTGTGCTGAACAATACCGAGTGCGCTGGACAATCCTGACTGTGCTGAACAATACTGAGTGCGCTGGACAATCCTGACTGTGCTGATCAATACCGAGAGCGCTGGACAATCCTGACTGTGCTGAGCAATACCGAGCGCGCTGGACAATCCTGACTGTGCTGAACAATACTGAGTGAGCTGGACAATCCTGACTGTGCTGAGCAATACCGAGTGAGCTGGACAATCATGACTGTGCTGAGCAATACCGAGTGAGCTGGACAATCCTGACTGTGCTGAGCAATACCGAGTGCGCTGGACAATCCTGACTGTGCTGAACAATACTGAGTGCGCTGAACAATCCTGACTGTGCTGAACAATACCGAGTGCGCTGGACAATCCTGACTGTGCTGAACAATATCGAGTGTGCTGGATAATCTTGACGGTGCTGAACAATACCGAGTGCGCTGGAGAATCCTGACTGCGCTGAACAATACTGAGTGTGTTGGATACTCCTGACTGTGCTGAACAATACCGAGTGCGCTGGACAATCTTGACAGCGTTGGACAATACCGAATGCGCTAGGTAATCCTGACTGTGCTGTACAATACCGAGTGCGCTGGACATTCCTGACTGTGCTGAACAATACCGAGTGTGCTGGATAATCCTGACGGTGCTAAACAATACCGAGTGCGCTGGACAATCCTGACTGCGCTGAAGAATACCGAGTGGGCTGGGCAATCCTGACTGTGCTGGACAATACCGAGTGGGCTGGGTAATCCTGACTGTGCTGAACAATACCGAGTGTGCTGGGCAATCCTGACTGTGCTGAACAATACCGAGTGGGTTGGGTAATCCTGACTGTGCTGAACAATACCGAGTGCGCTGGGTAATTCTGACTGTGCTGAACAATACCGAGTGCACTTGGTAATGCTGACTGTGCTGAACAATACTGAGTGCGCTGGACAATCCTGACTGTGCTGAACAATACTGAGTGTGCTGGACAATCCTGACTGTGCTGAACAATACCGAGTGTGCTGGGTAATCCTGACTGTGCTGAACATTACCGAGCGCGCTGGACAATCCTGACAGTGCTGAACAATATGAGTGCGCTGGACAATCCTGACTGTGCTGAGCAATACCGAGTACGCTGGACAATCCTGACTGTGATGAACAATACTGAGTACGCTGGGTAATCATGACAGTGCTGAGCAATACCGAGTGCGCTGTACAATCCTGACTGCGCTGAACAATAACGAGTACGCTGGACAATCCTGACTGCGCTGAAGAATACCGAGTGGGCTGGGTAATCCTGACTGTGCTGAACAATACCGAGTGCGCTGGACAATCCTGACTGTGCTGAATAATACTGAGTGCGCTGAACAATCCTGACTGTGCTGAACAATACCGAGTGCGCTGGACAATCCTGACTGTGCTGAACAATATCGAGTGTGCTGGATAATCCTGACGGTGCTGAACAATACCGAGTGCGCTGGACAATCCTGACTGTGCTGAACAATACTGAGTGTGTTGGATAATCCTGACTGTGCTGAACAATACCTAGTGCGCTGGACAATCTTGACAGCGGTGGACAATACCGAATGTGCTAGGTAATCCTCACTGTGCTGAACAATACCGAGTGCGCTGGACAATCCTGACTGTGCTGAACAATACCGAGTGTGCTGGATAATACTTACGGTGCTGAACAATACCGAGAGCGCTGGACAATCCTGACTGTGCTGAGCAATACCGAGCGCACAGCACAATCCTGACTGTGCTGAACAATTCCGAGTACGCTGGACAATCCTGACTGTGCTGAACAATACCGAGTGCGCTGGACAATCCTGACTGTGGTGAACAAATCCGAGTACGCTGGACAATCCTGACTGTGCTGAACAATACCGAGTGTGCTGGGTAAGCCTGACTGTGCTGAACAATACCGAGTGCCCTGGGTAAGCCTGACTGTGCTGAACAATCCTGACTGTGCTGAACAATACCCAGTGCGCTGGGTAAGCCTGACTGTGCTGAACAATACCGAGTGCGCTGGACAATCCTGACTGTGCTGAACAATACCGAGTGCGCTGGGTAAGCCTGACCGTGCTGAACAATACCGAGTGCGCAGGACAATACTGAGTGTGCTTAGCAATCCTGACTGTGCTGAACAATACTGAGTGTGCTGAGCAATACCGAGAGCGCTGGACAATCCTGACTGCGCTGAGCAATACCGAGTGCGCTGGGTAAGCCTGACTGTGCTGAACAATACCGAGTGCTCTGGGTATTTCTGACTGTGCTGAGCAATGCCTAGTGCGCTGGACAATCCTGACTGTGCTGAACAATACCGAGTGCGCTGGACAATCCTGACTGTGCTGAACAATACTGAGTGCGCTGGACAATCCTGACTGTGCTGATCAATACCGAGGGCGCTGGACAATCCTGACTGTGCTGAGCAATACCGAGTGAGCTGGACAATCATGACTGTGCTGAGCAATACCGAGTGAGCTGGACAATCCTGACTGTGCTGAGCAATACCGAGTGAGCTGGACAATCATGACTGTGCTGAGCAATACCGAGTGAGCTGGACAATCCTGACTGTGCTGAGCAATACCGAGTCCGCTGGACAATCCTGACTGTGCTGAACAATACTGAGTGCGCTGAACAATCCTGACTGTGCTGAACAATACCGAGTGCGCTGGACAATCCTGACTGTGCTGAACAATATCGAGTGTGCTGGATAATCTTGACGTTGCTGAACAATCCCGAGTGTGTTGGATACTCCTGACTGTGCTGAACAATACCGAGTGCGCTGGACAATCTTGACAGCGTTGGACAATACCGAGTGCGCTAGGTAATCCTGACTGTGCTGTACAATACCGAGTGCGCTGGACATTCCTGACTGTGCTGAACAATACCGAGTGTGCTGGATAATCCTGACGGTGCTAAACAATACCGAGTGCGCTGGACAATCCTGACTGCGCTGAAGAATACCGAGTGGGCTGGGCAATCCTGAATGTGCTGGACAATACCGAGTGGGCTGGGTAATCCTGACTGTGCTGAACAATACCGAGTGCGCTGGACAATCCTGACTGTGCTGAATAATACTGAGTGCGCTGAACAATCCTGACTGTGCTGAACAATACCGAGTGCGCTGGACAATCCTGACTGTGCTGAACAATATCGAGTGTGCTGGATAATCCTGACGGTGCTGAACAATACCGAGTGCGCTGGACAATCCTGACTGTGCTGAACAATACTGAGTGTGTTGGATAATCCTGACTGTGCTGAACAATACCTAGTGCGATGGACAATCTTGACAGCGGTGGACAATACCGAATGTGCTAGGTAATCCTGACTGTGCTGAACAATACCGAGTGCGCTGGACAATCCTGACTGTGCTGAACAATACCGAGTGTGCTGGATAATACTTACGGTGCTGAACAATACCGAGAGCGCTGGACAATCCTGACTGTGCTGAGCAATACCGAGCGCACTGCACAATCCTGACTGTGCTGAACAATTCCGAGTACGCTGGACAATCCTGACTGTGCTGAACAATACCGAGTGCGCTGGACAATCCTGACTGTGGTGAACAAATCCGAGTACGCTGGACAATCCTGACTGTGCTGAACAATACCGAGTGTGCTGGGTAAGCCTGACTGTGCTGAACAATACCGAGTGCCCTGGGTAAGCCTGACTGTGCTGAACAATCCTGACTGTGCTGAACAATACCCAGTGCGCTGGGTAAGCCTGACTGTGCTGAACAATACCGAGTGCGCTGGACAATCCTGACTGTGCTGAACAATACCGAGTGCGCTGGGTAAGCCTGACCGTGCTGAACAATACCGAGTGCGCAGGACAATACTGAGTGTGCTTAGCAATCCTGACTGTGCTGAACAATACTGAGTGTGCTGAGCAATACCGAGAGCGCTGGACAATCCTGACTGCGCTGAGCAATACCGAGTGCGCTGGGTAAGCCTGACTGTGCTGAACAATACCGAGTGCTCTGGGTATTTCTGACTGTGCTGAGCAATACCGAGTGCGCTGGAAAATCCTGACAGTGCAGAACAATACTGAGTGTGCTGGATAATCCTGACTGTGCTGAACAATACCGAGAGCACTGGGCATTCCTGACTGTGCTGAGCAATACCTAGTGCGCTGGACAATCCTGACTGTGCTGAACAATACCGAGTGCGCTGGACAATCCTGACTGTGCTGAACAATACTGAGTGCGCTGGACAATCTTGACTGTGCTGATCAATACCGAGAGCGCTGTACAATCCTGACTGTGCTGAGCAATACCGAGCGCGCTGGACAATCCTGACTGTGCTGAACAATACTGAGTGAGCTGGACAATCCTGACTGTGCTGAGCAATACCGAGTAAGCTGGACAATCATGACTATGCTGAGCAATACCGAGTGAGCTGGACAATCCTGACTGTGCTGAGCAATACCGAGTGCGCTGGACAATCCTGACTGTGCTGAACAATACTGAGTGCGCTGAACAATCCTGACTGTGCTGAACAATACCGAGTGCGCTGGACAATCCTGACTGTGCTGAACAATATCGAGTGTGCTGGATAATCTTGACGGTGCTGAACAATACCGAGTGCGCTGGAGAATCCTGACTGCGCTGAACAATACTGAGTGTGTTGGATACTCCTGACTGTGATGAACAATACCTAGTGCGCTGGACAATCTTGACAGCGTTGGACAATACCGAATGCGCTAGGTAATCCTGACTGTGCTGTACAATACCGAGTGCGCTGGATAATCTTGGCGGTGCTAAACAATACCGAGTACGCTGGACAATCCTGACTGCGCTGAAGAATACCGAGTGGGCTGGGCAATCCTGACTGTGCTGGACAATACCGAGTGGGCTGGGTAATCCTGACTGTGCTGAACAATACCGAGTGTGCTGGGCAATCCTAACTGTGCTGAACAATACCGAGTGGGTTGGGTAATCCTGACTGTGCTGAATAATACCGAGTGCGCTGGGTAATTCTGACTGTGCTGAACAATACCGAGTGCACTTGGTAATGCTGACTGTGCTGAACAATACTGAGCGCGCTGGACAATCCTGACTGTGCTGAACAATACTGAGTGTGCTGGACAATCCTGACTGTGCTGAACAATACTGAGTGTGCTGGGTAATCCTGACTGTGCTGAACAATACCGAGCGCGCTGGACAATCCTGACTGTGATGAACAATACTGAGTACGCTGGGTAATCATGACAGTGCTGAGCAATACCGAGTGCGCTGTACAATCCTGACTGCGCTGAACAATAACGAGTACGCTGGACAATCCTGACTGTGCTGAACAATACCGAGTGCGCTGGGTAATCCTGACTGTGCTGAGCAATACTGACTGTGCTGAACAAAACTGAGTGTGCTGGACAATACCGAGTGAGTTGGAAAATCCTGACGGTGCTGAACAATATCGAGTGCGCTGGACAATCCTGACTGCGCTGAACAAAAACGATTACGCTGGACAATCATGACTGTGCTGAACAATACTGAGTGTGCTGGACAATACCGAGTCCGCTGGACAATCCTGACTGTGCTGAACAATACCGAGTGCGCTGGATAATCTGACTGCGCTGAACAATACCGAGTGCGCTGGACAATCCTGACTGCGCTGAACAATACAGAGTGTGCTGGATAATCCTGACTGTGCTGAACAATACCGAGTGCGCTGGGCAATCCTGACTGTGCTGAGCAATACCGAGTGCGCTGGGTAATCCTGACGGTGCTAAACAATACCGAGTGCGCTGGACAATCCTGACTGCGCTGAAGAATACCGTGTGGGCTGGGCAATCCTGAATGTGCTGGACAATACCGAGTGGGCTGGGTAATCCTGACTGTGCTGAACAATACCGAGTGCGCTGGACAATCCTGACTGTGCTGAATAGTACTGAGTGCGCTGAACAATCCTGACTGTGCTGAACAATACCGAGTGCGCTGGACAATCCTGACTGTGCTGAACAATATCGAGTGTGCTGGATAATCCTGACGGTGCTGAACAATACCGAGTGCGCTGGACAATCCTGACTGTGCTGAACAATACTGAGTGTGTTGGATAATCCTGACTGTGCTGAACAATACCTAGTGCGCTGGACAATCTTGACAGCGGTGGACAATACCGAATGTGCTAGGTAATCCTGACTGTGCTGAACAATACCGAGTGCGCTGGACAATCCTGACTGTGCTGAACAATACCGAGTGTGCTGGATAATACTTACGGTGCTGAACAATACCGAGAGCGCTGGACAATCCTGACTGTGCTGAGCAATACCGAGCGCACTGCACAATCCTGACTGTGCTGAACAATTCCGAGTACGCTGGACAATCCTGACTGTGCTGAACAATACCGAGTGCGCTGGACAATCCTGACTGTGGTGGACAAATCCGAGTACGCTGGACAATCCTGACTGTGCTGAACAATACCGAGTGTGCTGGGTAAGCCTGACTGTGCTGAACAATATCGAGTGCCCTGGGTAAGCCTGACTGTGCTGAACAATCCTGACTGTGCTGAACAATACCCAGTGCGCTGGGTAAGCCTGACTGTGCTGAACAATACCGAGTGCGCTGGACAATCCTGACTGTGCTGAACAATACCGAGTGCGCTGGGTAAGCCTGACCGTGCTGAACAATACCGAGTGCGCAGGACAATACTGAGTGTGCTTAGCAATCCTGACTGTGCTGAACAATACTGAGTGTGCTGAGCAATACCGAGAGCGCTGGACAATCCTGACTGCGCTGAGCAATACCGAGTGCGCTGGGTAAGCCTGACTGTGCTGAACAATACCGAGTGCTCTGGGTATTTCTGACTGTGCTGAACAATACCGAGTGCGCTGGAAAATCCTGACAGTGCAGAACAATACTGAGTGTGCTGGATAATCCTGACTGTGCTGAACAATACCGAGAGCACTGGGCATTCCTGACTGTGCTGAGCAATACCTAGTGCGCTGGACAATCCTGACTGTGCTGAACAATACCGAGTGCGCTGGACAATCCTGACTGTGCTGAACAATACTGAGTGCGCTGGACAATCCTGACTGTGCTGATCAATACCGAGAGCGCTGGACAATCTTGACTGTGCTGAGCAATACCGAGCGCGCTGGACAATCCTGACTGTGCTGAACAATACTGAGTGAGCTGGACAATCCTGACTGTGCTGAGCAATACCGAGTGAGCTGGACAATCATGACTGTGCTGAGCAATACCGAGTGATCTGGACAATCCTGACTGTGCTGAGCAATACCGAGTGCGCGGGACAATCCTGACTGTGCTGAACAATACTGAGTGCGCTGAACAATCCTGACTGTGCTGAACAATACCGAGTGCGCTGGACAATCCTGACTGTGCTGAACAATATCGAGTGTGCTGGATAATCTTGACGGTGCTGAACAATACCGAGTGCGCTGGAGAATCCTGACTGCGCTGAACAATACTGAGTGTGTTGGATACTCCTGACTGTGCTGAACAATACCGAGTGCGCTGGACAATCTTGACAGCGTTGGACAATACCGAATGCGCTAGGTAATCCTGACTGTGCTGTACAATACCGAGTGCGCTGGACATTCCTGACTGTGCTGAACAATACCGAGTGTGCTGGATAATCCTGACGGTGCTAAACAATACCGAGTGTGCTGGACAATCCTGACTGCGCTGAAGAATACCGGGTGGGCTGGGCAATCCTGACTGTGCTGGACAATACCGAGTGGGCTGGGTAATCCTGACTGTGCTGAACAATACCGAGTGTGCTGGGCAATCCGGACTGTGCTGAACAATACCGAGTGCGTTGGGTAATCCTGACTGTGCTGAACAATACCGAGTGCGCTGGGTAATTCTGACTGTGCTGAACAATACCGAGTGCACTTAGTAATGCTGACTGTGCTGAACAATACTGAGTGCGCTGGACAATCCTGACTGTGCTGAACAATACTGAGTGTGCTGGACAATCCTGACTGTGCTGAACAATACCGAGTGTGCTGGGTAATCCTGACTGTGCTGAACAATACCGAGCGCGCTGGACAATCCTGACAGTGCTGAACAATATGAGTGCGCTGGACAATCCTGACTGTGCTGAGCAATACCGTGTGAGTTGGAAAATCCTGACGGTGCTGAACAATATCGAGTGCGCTGGACAATCCTGACTGCGCTGAACAATACAGAGTGTGCTGGATAATCCTGACTGTGCTGAACAATACCGAGTGCGCTGGGCAATCCTGACTGTGCTGAGCAATACCGAGTGCGCTGGGTAATCCTGACTGTGCTGAGCAATACCGAGTACGCTGGACAATCCTGACAGCGCAGAGCAATACCGAGCGCGCTGGACAATCCTGACTCTGCTGAACAATACCGAGTGAGCTGGACAATCCTGACAGCGCTGAACAATACCGAGTGCGCTGGACAATCCTGACTATGCTGAGCAATACCGAGTGTGCTGGACAATCCTGACAGCGCTGAGCAATACCGTGTGCGCTGGACAATCCTGACTGTGATGAACAATACCGAGTGCGCTGGATAATCCTGGCAGCGCTGAGCAATACCGAGTGTGCTGAACAATCCTGACAGAGCTGAGCAATACTGAGTGCGTTGGACAATCCTGACTGTGCTGAGCAATACCGAGTGCGCTGGACAATCCTGACTGTGCTGAACAATACCGAGTGCGCTGGACAATCCTGACTGTGCTGAACAATACCGAGTGCGCTGGGTAATCCTGACAGTGCTGAGTAATACCGAGTGCGCTGGACAATCCTGACTGCGCTGAACAATACCGAGTGCGCTGGACAATCCTGACTGTGCAGAACAATACTGAGTGTGCTGGATAATCCTGACTGTGCTGAACAATACTGAGTGTGCTGGATAATCCTGACTGTGCTGAACAATACCGAGTGCGCTGGACAATCCTGACTGTGCTGAACAATACTGAGAGTGCTGAAAAATACCGAGTGCGCTGGACAATCTGACTGCGCTGAACAATACCGAGTGCGCTGGACAATCCTGACTGTGCAGAACAATACTGAGTGCGCTGGACAATCCTGACTGTGCAGAACAATACTGAGTGTGCTGGATAATCCTGACTGTGCTGATCAATACCGAGAGCGCTGGACAATCCTGACTGTGCTGAGCAATACCGAGCGCGCTGGACAATCCTGACTGTGCTGAACAATACTGAGTGAGCTGGACAATCCTGACTGTGCTGAGCAATACCGAGTGAGCTGGACAATCATGACAGTGCTGAGCAATACCGAGTGAGCTGGACAATCCTGACTGTGCTGAGCAATACCGAGTGCGCTGGACAATCCTGACTGTGCTGAACAATACTGAGTGCGCTGAACAATCCTGACTGTGCTGAACAATACCGAGTGCGCTGGACAATCCTGACTGTGCTGAACAATATCGAGTGTGCTGGATAATCTTGACGGTGCTGAACAATACCGAGTGCGCTGGAGAATCCTGACTGCGCTGAACAATACTGAGTGTGTTGGATACTCCTGACTGTGCTGAACAATACCGAGTGCGCTGGACAATCTTGACAGCGTTGGACAATACCGAATGCGCTAGGTAATCCTGACTGTGCTGTACAATACCGAGTGCGCTGGACATTCCTGACTGTGCTGAACAATACCGAGTGTGCTGGATAATCCTGACGGTGCTAAACAATACCGAGTGCGCTGGACAATCCTGACTGCGCTGAAGAATACCGAGTGGGCTGGGCAATCCTGACTGTGCTGGACAATACCGAGTGGGCTGGGTAATCCTGACTGTGCTGAACAATACCGAGTGTGCTGGGCAATCCTGACTGTGCTGAACAATACCGAGTGGGTTGGGTAATCCTGACTGTGCTGAACAATACCGAGTGTGCTGGGCAATCCTGACTGTGCTGAACAATACCGAGTGGGTTGGGTAATCCTGACTGTGCTGAACAATACCGAGTGCACTTGGTAATGCTGACTGTGCTGAACAATACTGAGTGCGCTGGACAATCCTGACTGTGCTGAACAATACTGAGTGTGCTGGACAATCCTGACTGTGCTGAACAATACCGAGTGTGCTGGGTAATACTGACTGTGCTGAACAATACCGAGCGCGCTGGACAATCCTGACAGTGCTGAACAATATGAGTGCGCTGGACAATCCTGACTGTGCTGAGCAATACCGAGTACGCTGGACAATCCTGACTGTGATGAACAATACTGAGTACGCTGGGTAATCATGACAGTGCTGAGCAATACCGAGTGCGCTGTACAATCCTGACTGCGCTGAACAATAACGAGTACGCTGGACAATCCTGACTGTGCTGAACAATACCGAGTGCGCTGGGTAATCCTGACTGTGCTGAGCAATACTGACTGTGCTGAACAAAACTGAGTGTGCTGGACAATACCGAGTGAGTTGGAAAATCCTGACGGTGCTGAACAATATCGAGTGCGCTGGACAATCCTGACTGCGCTGAACAAAAACGATTACGCTGGACAATCATGACTGTGCTGAACAATACTGAGTGTGCTGGACAATACCAAGTCCGCTGGACAATCCTGACTGTGCTGAACAATACCGAGTGCGCTGGATAATCTGACTGCGCTGAACAATACCGAGTGCGCTGGACAATCCTGACTGCGCTGAACAATACAGAGTGTGCTGGATAATCCTGACTGTGCTGAACAATACCGAGTGCGCTGGGCAATCCTGACTGTGCTGAGCAATACCGAGTGCGCTGGGTAATCCTGACTGTGCTGAGCAATACCGAGTACGCTGGATAATCCTGACAGCGCAGAGCAATACCGAGCGCGCTGGACAATCCTGACTCTGCTGAACAATACCGAGTGAGCTGGACAATCCTGACAGCGCTGAACAATACCGAGTGCGCTGGACAATCCTGACTATGCGGAGCAATGCCGAGTGTGCTGGACAATCCTGACTGTGCTGAGCAATACCGTGTGCGCTGGACAATCCTGACTGTGCTGAACAATACCGAGTGCGCTGGACAATCCTGACTGTGCTGAACAATACCGAGTGCGCTGGGTAATCCTGACAGTGCTGAGCAATACCGAGTGCGCTGGACGATCCTGACTGCGCTGAACAATACCGAGTGCGCTGGACAATCCTGACTGTGCAGAACAATACTGAGTGTGCTGGATAATCCTGACTGTGCTGAACAATACTGAGTGTGCTGGATAATCCTGACTGTGCTGAACAATACCGAGTGCGCTGGACAATCCTGACTGTGCTGAACAATACTGAGAGTGCTGAAAAATACCGAGTGCGCTGGACAATCTGACTGCGCTGAACAATACCGAGTGCGCTGGACAATCCTGACTGTGCAGAACAATACTGAGTGCGCTGGACAATCCTGACTGTGCAGAACAATACTGAGTGTGCTGGATAATCCTGACTGTGCTGAACAATACCGAGTGCACTGGGCAATCCTGATTGTGCTGAGCAATACCGAGTGCGCTGGACAATCCTGACTTTGCTGAACAATACCGAGTGCGCTGGGTTATCCTGACAGTGCTGAGCAATACCGAGTGCGCTGCACAATCCTGACTGTGCTGAATAATACCGAGTGCGCTGGGTAATCCTGACTGTGCTGATCAATACCGAGAGCGCTGGACAATCCTGACTGTGCTGAACAATACCGAGTGCGCTGGACAATCCTGACTGTGCTGAACAATACCGAGTGCGCTGGGTAATCCTGACAGTGCTGAGCAATACCGAGTGCGCTGGACAATCCTGACTGCGCTGAACAATACCGAGTGCGCTGGACAATCCTGACTGTGCAGAACAATACTGAGTGTGCTGGATAATCCTGACTGTGCTGAACAATACTGAGTGTGCTGGATAATCCTGACTGTGCTGAACAATACCGAGTGCGCTGGACAATCCTGACTGTGCTGAACAATACTGAGAGTGCTGAAAAATACCGAGTGCGCTGGACAATCTGACTGCGCTGAACAATACCGAGTGCGCTGGACAATCCTGACTGTGCAGAACAATACTGAGTGCGCTGGACAATCCTGACTGTGCAGAACAATACTGAGTGTGCTGGATAATCCTGACTGTGCTGATCAATACCGAGAGCGCTGGACAATCCTGACTGTGCTGAGCAATACCGAGCGCGCTGGACAATCCTGACTGTGCTGAACAATACTGAGTGAGCTGGACAATCCTGACTGTGCTGAGCAATACCGAGTGAGCTGGACAATCATGACAGTGCTGAGCAATACCGAGTGAGCTGGACAATCCTGACTGTGCTGAGCAATACCGAGTGCGCTGGACAATCCTGACTGTGCTGAACAATACTGAGTGCGCTGAACAATCCTGACTGTGCTGAACAATACCGAGTGCGCTGGACAATCCTGACTGTGCTGAACAATATCGAGTGTGCTGGATAATCTTGACGGTGCTGAACAATACCGAGTGCGCTGGAGAATCCTGACTGCGCTGAACAATACTGAGTGTGTTGGATACTCCTGACTGTGCTGAACAATACCGAGTGCGCTGGACAATCTTGACAGCGTTGGACAATACCGAATGCGCTAGGTAATCCTGACTGTGCTGTACAATACCGAGTGCGCTGGACATTCCTGACTGTGCTGAACAATACCGAGTGTGCTGGATAATCCTGACGGTGCTAAACAATACCGAGTGCGCTGGACAATCCTGACTGCGCTGAAGAATACCGAGTGGGCTGGGCAATCCTGACTGTGCTGGACAATACCGAGTGGGCTGGGTAATCCTGACTGTGCTGAACAATACCGAGTGTGCTGGGCAATCCTGACTGTGCTGAACAATACCGAGTGGGTTGGGTAATCCTGACTGTGCTGAACAATACCGAGTGTGCTGGGCAATCCTGACTGTGCTGAACAATACCGAGTGGGTTGGGTAATCCTGACTGTGCTGAACAATACCGAGTGCACTTGGTAATGCTGACTGTGCTGAACAATACTGAGTGCGCTGGACAATCCTGACTGTGCTGAACAATACTGAGTGTGCTGGACAATCCTGACTGTGCTGAACAATACCGAGTGTGCTGGGTAATACTGACTGTGCTGAACAATACCGAGCGCGCTGGACAATCCTGACAGTGCTGAACAATATGAGTGCGCTGGACAATCCTGACTGTGCTGAGCAATACCGAGTACGCTGGACAATCCTGACTGTGATGAACAATACTGAGTACGCTGGGTAATCATGACAGTGCTGAGCAATACCGAGTGCGCTGTACAATCCTGACTGCGCTGAACAATAACGAGTACGCTGGACAATCCTGACTGTGCTGAACAATACCGAGTGCGCTGGGTAATCCTGACTGTGCTGAGCAATACTGACTGTGCTGAACAAAACTGAGTGTGCTGGACAATACCGAGTGAGTTGGAAAATCCTGACGGTGCTGAACAATATCGAGTGCGCTGGACAATCCTGACTGCGCTGAACAAAAACGATTACGCTGGACAATCATGACTGTGCTGAACAATACTGAGTGTGCTGGACAATACCAAGTCCGCTGGACAATCCTGACTGTGCTGAACAATACCGAGTGCGCTGGATAATCTGACTGCGCTGAACAATACCGAGTGCGCTGGACAATCCTGACTGCGCTGAACAATACAGAGTGTGCTGGATAATCCTGACTGTGCTGAACAATACCGAGTGCGCTGGGCAATCCTGACTGTGCTGAGCAATACCGAGTGCGCTGGGTAATCCTGACTGTGCTGAGCAATACCGAGTACGCTGGATAATCCTGACAGCGCAGAGCAATACCGAGCGCGCTGGACAATCCTGACTCTGCTGAACAATACCGAGTGAGCTGGACAATCCTGACAGCGCTGAACAATACCGAGTGCGCTGGACAATCCTGACTATGCGGAGCAATGCCGAGTGTGCTGGACAATCCTGACTGTGCTGAGCAATACCGTGTGCGCTGGACAATCCTGACTGTGCTGAACAATACCGAGTGCGCTGGACAATCCTGACTGTGCTGAACAATACCGAGTGCGCTGGGTAATCCTGACAGTGCTGAGCAATACCGAGTGCGCTGGACGATCCTGACTGCGCTGAACAATACCGAGTGCGCTGGACAATCCTGACTGTGCAGAACAATACTGAGTGTGCTGGATAATCCTGACTGTGCTGAACAATACTGAGTGTGCTGGATAATCCTGACTGTGCTGAACAATACCGAGTGCGCTGGACAATCCTGACTGTGCTGAACAATACTGAGAGTGCTGAAAAATACCGAGTGCGCTGGACAATCTGACTGCGCTGAACAATACCGAGTGCGCTGGACAATCCTGACTGTGCAGAACAATACTGAGTGCGCTGGACAATCCTGACTGTGCAGAACAATACTGAGTGTGCTGGATAATCCTGACTGTGCTGAACAATACCGAGTGCACTGGGCAATCCTGATTGTGCTGAGCAATACCGAGTGCGCTGGACAATCCTGACTTTGCTGAACAATACCGAGTGCGCTGGGTTATCCTGACAGTGCTGAGCAATACCGAGTGCGCTGCACAATCCTGACTGTGCTGAATAATACCGAGTGCGCTGGGTAATCCTGACTGTGCTGATCAATACCGAGAGCGCTGGACAATCCTGACTGTGCTGAACAATACCGAGTGCGCTGGACAATCCTGACTGTGCTGAACAATACCGAGTGCGCTGGGTAATCCTGACAGTGCTGAGCAATACCGAGTGCGCTGGACAATCCTGACTGCGCTGAACAATACCGAGTGCGCTGGACAATCCTGACTGTGCAGAACAATACTGAGTGTGCTGGATAATCCTGACTGTGCTGAACAATACTGAGTGTGCTGGATAATCCTGACTGTGCTGAACAATACCGAGTGCGCTGGACAATCCTGACTGTGCTGAACAATACTGAGAGTGCTGAAAAATACCGAGTGCGCTGGACAATCTGACTGCGCTGAACAATACCGAGTGCGCTGGACAATCCTGACTGTGCAGAACAATACTGAGTGCGCTGGACAATCCTGACTGTGCAGAACAATACTGAGTGTGCTGGATAATCCTGACTGTGCTGATCAATACCGAGAGCGCTGGACAATCCTGACTGTGCTGAGCAATACCGAGCGCGCTGGACAATCCTGACTGTGCTGAACAATACTGAGTGAGCTGGACAATCCTGACTGTGCTGAGCAATACCGAGTGAGCTGGACAATCATGACAGTGCTGAGCAATACCGAGTGAGCTGGACAATCCTGACTGTGCTGAGCAATACCGAGTGCGCTGGACAATCCTGACTGTGCTGAACAATACTGAGTGCGCTGAACAATCCTGACTGTGCTGAACAATACCGAGTGCGCTGGACAATCCTGACTGTGCTGAACAATATCGAGTGTGCTGGATAATCTTGACGGTGCTGAACAATACCGAGTGCGCTGGAGAATCCTGACTGCGCTGAACAATACTGAGTGTGTTGGATACTCCTGACTGTGCTGAACAATACCGAGTGCGCTGGACAATCTTGACAGCGTTGGACAATACCGAATGCGCTAGGTAATCCTGACTGTGCTGTACAATACCGAGTGCGCTGGACATTCCTGACTGTGCTGAACAATACCGAGTGTGCTGGATAATCCTGACGGTGCTAAACAATACCGAGTGCGCTGGACAATCCTGACTGCGCTGAAGAATACCGAGTGGGCTGGGCAATCCTGACTGTGCTGGACAATACCGAGTGGGCTGGGTAATCCTGACTGTGCTGAACAATACCGAGTGTGCTGGGCAATCCTGACTGTGCTGAACAATACCGAGTGGGTTGGGTAATCCTGACTGTGCTGAACAATACCGAGTGTGCTGGGCAATCCTGACTGTGCTGAACAATACCGAGTGGGTTGGGTAATCCTGACTGTGCTGAACAATACCGAGTGCACTTGGTAATGCTGACTGTGCTGAACAATACTGAGTGCGCTGGACAATCCTGACTGTGCTGAACAATACTGAGTGTGCTGGACAATCCTGACTGTGCTGAACAATACCGAGTGTGCTGGGTAATACTGACTGTGCTGAACAATACCGAGCGCGCTGGACAATCCTGACAGTGCTGAACAATATGAGTGCGCTGGACAATCCTGACTGTGCTGAGCAATACCGAGTACGCTGGACAATCCTGACTGTGATGAACAATACTGAGTACGCTGGGTAATCATGACAGTGCTGAGCAATACCGAGTGCGCTGTACAATCCTGACTGCGCTGAACAATAACGAGTACGCTGGACAATCCTGACTGTGCTGAACAATACCGAGTGCGCTGGGTAATCCTGACTGTGCTGAGCAATACTGACTGTGCTGAACAAAACTGAGTGTGCTGGACAATACCGAGTGAGTTGGAAAATCCTGACGGTGCTGAACAATATCGAGTGCGCTGGACAATCCTGACTGCGCTGAACAAAAACGATTACGCTGGACAATCATGACTGTGCTGAACAATACTGAGTGTGCTGGACAATACCAAGTCCGCTGGACAATCCTGACTGTGCTGAACAATACCGAGTGCGCTGGATAATCTGACTGCGCTGAACAATACCGAGTGCGCTGGACAATCCTGACTGCGCTGAACAATACAGAGTGTGCTGGATAATCCTGACTGTGCTGAACAATACCGAGTGCGCTGGGCAATCCTGACTGTGCTGAGCAATACCGAGTGCGCTGGGTAATCCTGACTGTGCTGAGCAATACCGAGTACGCTGGATAATCCTGACAGCGCAGAGCAATACCGAGCGCGCTGGACAATCCTGACTCTGCTGAACAATACCGAGTGAGCTGGACAATCCTGACAGCGCTGAACAATACCGAGTGCGCTGGACAATCCTGACTATGCGGAGCAATGCCGAGTGTGCTGGACAATCCTGACTGTGCTGAGCAATACCGTGTGCGCTGGACAATCCTGACTGTGCTGAACAATACCGAGTGCGCTGGACAATCCTGACTGTGCTGAACAATACCGAGTGCGCTGGGTAATCCTGACAGTGCTGAGCAATACCGAGTGCGCTGGACGATCCTGACTGCGCTGAACAATACCGAGTGCGCTGGACAATCCTGACTGTGCAGAACAATACTGAGTGTGCTGGATAATCCTGACTGTGCTGAACAATACTGAGTGCGCTGGATAATCCTGACTGTGCTGAACAATACCGAGTGCGCTGGACAATCCTGACTGTGCTGAACAATACTGAGAGTGCTGAAAAATACCGAGTGCGCTGGACAATCTGACTGCGCTGAACAATACCGAGTGCGCTGGACAATCCTGACTGTGCAGAACAATACTGAGTGCGCTGGACAATCCTGACTGTGCAGAACAATACTGAGTGTGCTGGATAATCCTGACTGTGCTGAACAATACCGAGTGCACTGGGCAATCCTGATTGTGCTGAGCAATACCGAGTGCGCTGGACAATCCTGACTTTGCTGAACAATACCGAGTGCGCTGGGTAATCCTGACAGTGCTGAGCAATACCGAGTGCGCTGCACAATCCTGACTGTGCTGAATAATACCGAGTGCGCTGGGTAATCCTGACTGTGCTGATCAATACCGAGAGCGCTGGACAATCCTGACTGTGCTGAACAATACTGAGTACGCTGGACAGTCCTGACTGTGGTGAACAAATCCGAGTACGCTGGACAATCCTGACTGTGCTGAACAATACCGAGTGCGCTGGGTAATCCTGGCTGCACTGAGAAATACCAAGTGCGCTGGAGAAGCCTGACTGTGCTGAACAATACCGAGTGGGCTGGGCAATCCTGACTGTGCTGAACAACAACGAGTGCGCTGGGCAATCCTGACTGTGCTGACCAATACCGAGCGCACTGGAGAATCATGACTGCGCAGAACGATACTGAGTGTGCTGGACAATCCTGAATGCGCAGAACAATACTGAGTGCGCTGGACATTCCTGACTGTGCTGAACAATACCGAATGGGCTGGGTAATCCTGACTGTGCTGAACAATACTGAGTGCGCTGCGCAATCCTGACTGCGCTGAACACTACCGAATGGGCTTGGTAATTCTGACTGCTGATCAATACCGAGTCCGCTTGGTAATGCTGACTGTGCTGAACAATACCGAGTGTGCTGGACAATCCTGACTGTGCTGAACAATACCGAGTGTGCTGGAGAATCCTGACAGTGCTGAACAATACTGAGCGCGCTGGGTAATCCTGACTGTGCTGAACAATACCGAGTGTGCTTGGAAATCCTGACAGTGCTGAACAATACCGAGTGCGCTTGTTAATCCTGACTGTGCTGAACAATACCGAGCGCACTGGACAATCCTGACTGTGCTGAACAATACCGAGTACGCTGGACAATCCTGACTGTGCTGAACAATACCGAGTGCGCTGGACAATCCTGATTGTGCTGAGCAATACCGCGGGCGCTGGACAATCCTGACTGTGCTGAACAATACCGAGTGCGCTGGGTAATCCTGACTGTGCTGTGCAATACCGAGTGCGCTGGACAATCCTGACTGTGCTGAACAATACCGAGTGCGCTGGCTAATCCTGACTGTGCTGCACAATACCGAGTACGCTGGGTAAGCCTGACTGTGCTGAACAATACCGAGCGCGCTGGGTAAGCCTGACTGTGCTGAGCAATACCGAGTGCTCTGGACAATGCTGACTGCGCTGAACAATACCGAGCGCGCTGGGTAATCCTGACTGTGCTGAGCAATACCGAGTGCGCTGGGTAAGCCTGACTGTGCTGAGCAATACCGAGTGCGCTGGGTAAGCCTGACTGTGCTGAACAATACCGAGTGCGCTGGACAATACTGAGTGTGCTGAGCAATCCTGACTGTGCTGAACAAAACTGAGTGTTCTTTATAATCGTGACTGCGCTGAGCAATCCTGACTGCACTGGACAATCCTGACTGCGCAGGACAATCCTGACTGCGCTGAGCAAGACTGAGTGTGCTGGGTAAGCCTGACTGTGCTGAACAATACCGAGTGCCCTGGGTAAGCCTGACTGTGCTGAACAATCCTGACTGTGCTGAACAATACCCAGTGCGCTGGGTAAGCCTGACCGTGCTGAACAATACCGAGTGCACAGGACAATACTGAGTGTGCTTAGCAATCCTGACTGTGCTGAATAATACTGAGTGTGCTGTGCAATACCGAGAGCACTGGACAATCCTGACTGCGCAGAGCAATACCGAGTGCGCTGGGTAAGCCTGACTGTGCTGAACAATACCGAGTGCGCTGGAAAATCCTGACAGTGCAGAACAATACTGAGTGTGCTGGATAATCCTGACTGTGCTGAACAATACCGAGAGCACTGGGCATTTCTGACTGTGCTGAGCAATACCGAGAGCGCTGGACAATCCTGACTGTGCTGAACAATACCGAGTGCGCTGGACAATCCTGACTGTGCTGAACAATACTGAGTGCGCTGGACAATCCTGACTGTGCTGATCAATACCGAGAGCGCTGGACAATCCTGACTGTGCTGAGCAATACCGAGCGCGCTGGACAATCCTGACTGTGCTGAACAATACTGAGTGAGCTGGACAATCCTGACTGTGCTGAGCAATAGCGAGTGAGCTGGACAATCCTGACTGTCCTGAGCAATACCGAGTGAGCTGGACAATCCTGACTGTGCTGAGCAATACCGAGTGCGCTGGACAATTCTGATTGTGCTGAACAATACTGAGTGCGCTGAACAATCCTGACTGTGCTGAACAATACCGAGTGCGCTGGACAATCCTGACTGTGCTGAACAATATCGAGTGTGCTGGATAATCCTGACGGTGCTGAACAATACCGAGTGCGCTGGACAATCCTGACTGCGCTGAACAATACTGAGTGTGTTGGATAATCCTGACTGTGCTGAACAATACCGAGTGCGCTGGACAATCTTGACAGTGTTGGACAATACCGAATGCGCTAGGTAATCCTGACTGTGCTGAACAATACCGAGT
This sequence comes from Scyliorhinus torazame, assembly GCF_047496885.1. NCBI lineage: Eukaryota > Metazoa > Chordata > Chondrichthyes > Carcharhiniformes > Scyliorhinidae > Scyliorhinus > Scyliorhinus torazame. The sequence continues at coordinate 18,509,373 of NC_092728.1, forward strand.
GCGCTGGACATTCCTGACTGTGCTGAACAATACCGAGTGTGCTGGATAATCCTGACGGTGCTAAACAATACCGAGTGCGCTGGACAATCCTGACTGCGCTGAGGAATACCGAGTGGGCTGGGTAATCCTGACTGTGCTGAACAATACCGAGTGTGCTGGGCAATCCTGACTATGCTGAACAATACCGAGTGGGTTGGGTAATCCTGACTGTGCTGAACAATACCGAGTGCGCTAGGTAATTCTGACTGTGCTGAACAATACCGAGTGCGCTTGGTAATGCTGACTGTGCTGAACAATACCAAGTGCGCTGGACAATCCTGACTGTGCTGAACAATACTGAGTGTGCTGGACAATCCTGACTGTGCTGAACAATACCGAGTGTGCTGGGTAATCCTGACTGTGCTGAACAATACCGAGCGCGCTGGACAATCCTGACTGTGCTGAACAATACCGAGTGTGCTGGGAAATCCTGACAGTGCTGAACAATACCGAGTGCGCTGGACAATCCTGACTGTGCTGAGCAATACCGAGTACGCTGGACAATCCTGACTGTGATGAACAATACTGAGTACGCTGGGTAATCATGACAGTGCTGAGCAATACCGAGTGCGCTGTAGAATCCTGACTGCGCTGAACAATAACGAGTACGCTGGACAATCCTGACTGTGCTGAACAATACCGAGTGCGCTGGGTAATCCTGACTCTGCTGAGCAATACTGACTGTGCTGAACAATACTGAGTGTGCTGGACAATACCGAGTGAGTTTGAAAATCCTGACGGTGCTGAACAATATCGAGTACGCTGGACAATCATGACTGTGCTGAACAATACCGAGTGCGCTGGACAATCTGACTGCGCTGAACAATACCGAGTGCGCTGGACAATCCTGACTGCGCTGAACAATACTGAGTGTGCTGGATAATCCTGACTGTGCTGAACAATACCGAGTGCGCTGGGCAATCCTGACTGTGCTGAGCAATACCGAGTGCGCTGGGTAATCCTGACTGTGCTGAGCAATACCGAGTACGCTGGACAATCCTGACAGCGCAGAGCAATACCGAGTGCGCTGGACAATCCTGACTGTGCTGAACAATACCGAGTGAGCTGGACAATCCTGACAGCGCTGAACAATACCGAGTGCGCTGGACAATCCTGACTATGCTGAGCAATACCGAGTGCGCTGGACATCCTGACAGCGCTGAGCAATACCGTGTGCGCTGGACAATCCTGACTGTGATGAACAATACCGAGTGCGCTGGATAATCCTGACAGCGCTGAGCAATACCGAGTGTGCTGCACAATCCTGACAGAGCTGAGCAATACTGAGTGCGTTGGACAATCCTGACTGTGCTGAGCAATACCGAGTGCGCTGGACAATCCTGACTGTGCTGAACAATACCGCGTGCGCTGGACAATCCTGACTGTGCTGAACAATACCGAGTGCGCTGGGTAATCCTGACAGTGCTGAGCAATACCGAGTGCGCTGGACAATCCTGACTGCGCTGAACAATACCGAGTACGCTGGACAATCCTGACTGCTGAACAATACTGAGTGCGCTGGGTAATCCTGACTGCTGAGCAATACTGACTGTGTGAACAATACTGAGTGTGCTGGACAATACCGAGTGAGGTGGACAATCCTGACGGTGCTGAACAATACCGAGTGCGCTGGACAATCCTGACTGTGCTGCACAATACTGAGTGTGCTGGACAATACCGAGTGCGCTGGACAATCCTGACTGTGCTGAACAATACTGAGAGTGCTGAACAATACCGAGTGCGTTGGACAATCTGACTGCGCTGAACAATACCGAGTGCGCTGGACAATCCTGACTGTGCAGAACAATACTGAGTGTGCTGGATAATCCTGACTGTGCTGAACAATACTGAGTGTGCTGGATAATCCTGACTGTGCTGAACAATACCGAGTGTGCTGGACAATCCTGACTGTGCTGAACAATACTGAGAGTGCTGAACAATATCGAGTGCGCTGGACAATCTGACTGCGCTGAACAATACCGAGTGCGCTGGACAATCCTGACTGTGCAGAACAATACTGAGTGCGCTGGACAATCCTGACTGTGCAGAACAATACTGAGTGTGCTGGATAATCCTGACTGTGCTGAACAATACCGAGTGCACTGGGCAATCCTGATTGTGCTGAGCAATACCGAGTGCGCTGGACAATCCTGACTGTGCTGAACAATACAGAGTGCGCTGGACAATCCTGACTTTGCTGAACAATACCGAGTGCGCTGGGTAATCCTGAGTGTGCTGAGCAATACCGAGAGCGCTGCACAATCCTGACTGTGCTGAACAATACCGAGTGCGCTGGGTAATCCTGACTGTGCTGATCAATACCGAGAGCGCTGGACAATCCTGACTGTGCTGAGCAATACGGAGCGCACTGCACAATCCTGACTGTGCTGAACAATACCGAGTACGCTGGACAATCCTGACTGTGCTGAACAATACCGAGTGCGCTGGACAATCCTGACTGTGGTGAACAAATCCGAGTACGCTGGACAATCTGACTGTGCTGAACAATCCCGTGTGCGCTGGGTAATCCTGACTGTGCTGAACAATACCGAGTGCGCTGGGTAATCCTGACTGCGCTGAGGAATACCAAGTGCGCTGGACAAGCCTGACTGTGCTGAACAATACCGAGTGCGCTGGGTAATCCTGACTGCGCTGAGGAATACCAAGTGCGCTGGACAAGCCTGAATGTGCTGAACAATACCGAGTGGGCTGGGCAATCCTGACTGTGCTGAACAACAACGAGTGCGCTGGGCAATCCTGACTGTGCTGAACAATACCGAGCGCACTGGAGAATCATGACTGCGCAGAACGATACTGAGTGTGCTGGACAATCCTGACTGCGCAGAACAATACTGAGTGCGCTGGACAATCCTGACTGTGCTGAATAATACCGAATGGGCTGGGTAATCCTGACTGTGCTGAACAATACCGAGTGCGCTGGGCAATCCTGACTGTGCTGAACAATACCGAAGGGGCTGGGTAATTCTGACTGCTGATCAATACCGATTCCGCTTGGTAATGCTGACTGTGCTGAACAATACCGAGTGCGCTGGACAATCCTGACTGTGCTGAACAATACTGAGTGTGCTGGACAATCCTGACTGTGCTGAACAATACCGAGTGTGCTGGAGAATCCTGACAGTGCTGAACAATACTGAGCGCGCTGGGTAATCCTGACTGTGCTGAGCAATACCGAGTGCGCTGGACAATTCTGACTGTGCTGAACAATACCGAGTGTGCGGTGTAATCCTGACTGTGCTGAACAATACCGAGCGCGCTGGACAATCCTGACTGTGCTGAACAATACCGAGTGTGCTTGGAAATCCTGACAGTGCTGAACAATACCGAGTGCGCTTGGAAATCCTGACAGTGCTGAACAATACCGAGCGCACTGGACAATCCTGACTGTGCTGAACAATGCCGAGTACGCTGGACAATCCTGACTGTGCTGAACAAAACCGACTGCGCTGGACAATCCTGACTGTGCTGAGCAATACCGAGTGCGCTGGACAATCCTGACTGTGCTGAACAATACCGAGTGCGCTGGGTAATCCTGACTGTGCTGTGCAATACCGAGTGCGCTGGACAATCCTGACTGTGCTGAACAATACCGAGTGCGCTGGCTAATCCTGACTGTGCTGAACAATACCGAGTGCGCTGGGTAAGCCTGACTGTGCTGAACAATACCGAGCGCGCTGGGTAAGCCTGACTGTGCTGAGCAATACCGAGTGCGCTGGACAATGCTGACTGCGCTGAACAATACCGAGCGCGCTGGGTAATCCTGACTGTGCTGAGCAATACCGAGTGCGCTGGGTAAGCCTGACTGTGCTGAGCAATACCGAGTGCGCTGGGTAAGCCTGACTGTGCTGAACAATACCGAGTGCGCTGGACAATACTGAGTGTGCTGAGCAATCCTGATTGTGCTGAACAAAACAGAGTGTGCTTGATAATCCTGACTGCGCTGAGCAATCCTGACTGCACTGGACAATCCGGACTGCGCTGGACAATCCTGACTGCGCTGAGCAAGACTGAGTGTGCTGGGTAAGCCTGACTGTGCTGAACAGTACCGAGTGCCCTGGGTAAGCCTGACTGTGCTGAACAATCCTGACTGTGCTGAACAATACCGAATGGGCTGGGTAATCCTGACTGTGCTGAACAATACCGAGTGCGCTGGACAATCCTGACTGTGCTGAACACGACTGAGTGCGCTGGACAATCCTGACAGTGCTGATCAATACCGAGCGCGCTGGACAATCCTGACTGTGCTGAACAATACTGAGTGAGCTGGACAATCCTGACTCTGCTGAGCAATACCGAGTGAGCTGGACAATCCTGACTGTGCTGAGCAATACCGAGTGAGCTGGACAATCCTGACTGAGCTGAGCAATACCGAGTGCGCTGGACAATCCTGACTGTGCTGAATAATACTGAGTGCGCTGAACAATCGTGACTGTGCTGAACAATACCGAGTGCGCTGGACAATCCTGACTGTGCTGAACAATATCGTGTGTGCTGGATAATCCTGACGGTGCTGAACAATACCGAGTGCGCTGGACAATCCTGACTGTGCTGAACAATACTGAGTGTGTTGGCTAATCCTGACTGTGCTGAACAATACCTAGTGCGCTGGACAATCTTGACAGCGGTGGACAATACCGAATGTGCTAGGTAATCCTGACTGTGCTGAACAATACCGAGTGCGCTGGACAATCCTGACTGTGCTGAACAATACCGAGTGTGTTGGATAATCCTGACTGTGCTGAACAATACCTAGTGCGCTGGACAATCTTGACAGCGGTGGACAATACCGAATGTGCTAGGTAATCCTGACTGTGCTGAACAATACCGAGTGCGCTGGACAATCCTGACTGTGCTGAACAATACCGAGTGTGCTGGATAATACTTACGGTGCTGAACAATACCGAGAGCGCTGGACAATCCTGACTGTGCTGAGCAATACCGAGCGCACTGCACAATCCTGACTGTGCTGAACAATACCGAGTACGCTGGACAATCCTGACAGTGCTGAACAATACCGAGTGCGCTGGACAATCCTGACTGTGTTGAACAAATCCGAGTACGCTGGACAATCCTGACTGTGCTGAACAATACCGAGTGTGCTGGGTAAGCCTGACTGTGCTGAACAATACCGAGTGCCCTGGGTAAGCCTGACTGTGCTGAACAATCCTGACTGTGCTGAACAATACCCAGTGCGCTGGGTAAGCCTGACTGTGCTGAACAATACCGAGTGCGCTGGACAATCCTGACTGTGCTGAACAATACCGAGTGCGCTGGGTAAGCCTGACCGTGCTGAACAATACCGAGTGCGCAGGACAATACTGAGTGTGCTGAGCAATACCGAGTACGCTGGGTAAGCCTGACTGTGCTGAACAATACCGAGTGCTCTGGGTATTTCTGACTGTGCTGAACAATACTGAGTGTGCTGAGCAATCCTGACTGTGCTGAACAATACTGAGTGTGCTGAGCAATACCGAGAGCGCTGGACAATCCTGACTGCGCTGAGCAATACCGAGTGCGCTGGGTAAGCCTGACTGTGCTGAACAATACCGAGTGCTCTGGGTATTTCTGACTGTGCTGAACAATACCGAGTGCGCTGGAAAATCCTGACAGTGCAGAACAATACTGAGTGTGCTGGATAATCCTGACTGTGCTGAACAATACCGAGAGCACTGGGCATTCCTGACTGCTGAGCAATACCGAGTGCGCTGGACAATCCTGACTGTGCTGACCAATACCGAGTGCGCTGGACAATCCTGACTGTGCTGAACAATACTGAGTGCGCTGGACAATCCTGACTGTGCTGATCAATACCGAGAGCGCTGGACAATCCTGACTGTGGTGAACAAATCCGAGTACGCTGGACAATCTGACTGTGCTGAACAATACCGAGTGCGCTGGGTAATCCTGACTGCGCTGAGGAATACCAAGTGCGCTGGACAAGCCTGACTGTGCTGAACAATACCGAGCGCACTGGAGAATCATGACTGCGTAGAACGATACTGAGTGTGCTGGACAATCCTGACTGCGCAGAACAATACTGAGTGCGCTGGACAATCCTGACTGTGCTGAACAATACCGAATGGGCTGGCTAATCCTGACTGTGCTGAACAATACCGAGTGCGCTGGGCAATCCTGACTGTGCTGAACAATACCGAAGGGGCTGGGTAATTCTGACTGCTGATCAATACCGATTCCGCTTGGTAATGCTGACTGTGCTGAACAATACCGAGTGCGCTGGACAATCCTGACTGTGCTGAACAATACTGAGTGTGCTGGACAATCCTGACTGTGCTGAACAATACCGAGTGTGCTGGAGAATCCTGACAGTGCTGAACAATACTGAGTGTGCTGGATAATCCTGACTGTGCTGAACAATACCGAGAGCACTGGGCATTCCTGACTGTGCTGAGCAATACCGAGTGCGCTGGACAATCCTGACTGTGCTCAACAATACCGAGTGCGCTGGACAATCCTGACTGTGCTGAACAATACTGAGTGCGCTGGACAATCCTGACTGTGCTGATCAATACCGAGAGCGCTGGACAATCCTGACTGTGGTGAACAAATCCGAGTACGCTGGACAATCTGACTGTGCTGAACAATACCGAGTGCGCTGGGTAATCCTGACTGCGCTGAGGAATACCAAGTGCGCTGGACAAGCCTGACTGTGCTGAACAATACCGAGCGCACTGGAGAATCATGACTGCGTAGAACGATACTGAGTGTGCTGGACAATCCTGACTGCGCAGAACAATACTGAGTGCGCTGGACAATCCTGACTGTGCTGAACAATACCGAATGGGCTGGCTAATCCTGACTGTGCTGAACAATACCGAGTGCGCTGGGCAATCCTGACTGTGCTGAACAATACCGAAGGGGCTGGGTAATTCTGACTGCTGATCAATACCGATTCCGCTTGGTAATGCTGACTGTGCTGAACAATACCGAGTGCGCTGGACAATCCTGACTGTGCTGAACAATACTGAGTGTGCTGGACAATCCTGACTGTGCTGAACAATACCGAGTGTGCTGGAGAATCCTGACAGTGCTGAACAATACTGAGAGCGCTGGGTAATCCTGACTGTGCTGAGCAATACCGAGTGCGCTGGACAATTCTGACTGTGCTGAACAATACCGAGTGTGCGGTGTAATCCTGACTGTGCTGAACAATACCGAGCGCGCTGGACAATCCTGACTGTGCTGAACAATACCGAGTGTGCTTGGAAATTCTGACAGTGCTGAACAATACCGAGTGCGCTTGGAAATCCTGACAGTGCTGAACAATACCGAGCGCACTGGACAATCCTGACTGTGCTGAACAATACCGAGTACGCTGGACAATCCTGGCTGTGCTGAACAAAACCGACTGCGCTGGACAATCCTGACTGTGCTGAGCAATACCGAGTGCGCTGGACAATCCTGACTGTGCTGAACAATACCGAGTGCGCTGGGTAATCCTGACTGTGCTGTGCAATACCGAGTGCGCTGGACAATCCTGACTGTGCTGAACAATACCGAGTGCGCTGGCTAATCCTGACTGTGCTGAACAATACCGAGTGCGCTGGGTAAGCCTGACTGTGCTGAACAATACTGAGCGCGCTGGGTAAGCCTGACTGTGCTGAGCAATACCGAGTGCGCTGGACAATGCTGACTGCGCTGAACAATACGAGCTCGCTGGGTAATCCTGACTGTGCTGAGCAATACCGAGTGCGCTGGGTAAGCCTGACTGTGCTGAGCAATACCGAGTGCGCTGGGTAAGCCTGACTGTGCTGAACAATACCGAGTGCGCTGGACAATACTGAGTGTGCTGAGCAATCCTGATTGTGCTGAACAAAACTGAGTGTGCTTGATAATCCTGACTGCGCTGAGCAATCCTGACTGCACTGGACAATCCTGACTGCGCTGGACAATCCTGACTGCGCTGAGCATGACTGAGTGTGCTGGGTAAGCCTGACTGTGCTGAACAGTACTGAGTGCCCTGGGTAAGCCTGACTGTGCTGAACAATCCTGACTGTGCTGAACAATACCGAATGGGCTGGGTAAGCCTGACTGTGCAGAGCAATACCGAGTGCGCTGGACAATTCTGACTGTGCTGAACAATACCGAGTGTGCGGTGTAATCCTGACTGTGCTGAACAATACCGAGCGCGCTGGACAATCCTTACTGTGCTGAACAATACCGAGTGTGCTTGGAAATCCTGACAGTGCTGAACAATACCGAGTGCGCTTGGAAATCCCGACAGTGCTGAACAATACCGAGCGCACTGGACAATCCTGACTGTGCTGAACAATACCGAGTACGCTGGACAATCCTGACTGTGCTGAGCAAAACCAACTGCGCTGGACAATCCTGACTGTACTGAGCAATACCGAGTGCGCTGGACAATCCTGACTGTGCTGAACAATACCGAGTGCGCTGGGTAATCCTGACTGTGCTGTGCAATACCGAGTGCGCTGGACAATCCTGACTGTGCTGAACAATACCGAGTGCGCTGGCTAATCCTGACTGTGCTGAACAATACCGAGTGCGCTGGGTAAGCCTGACTGTGCTGAACAATACCGAGCGCGCTGGGTAAGCCTGACTGTGCTGAGCATTACCGAGTGCGCTGGACAATGCTGACTGCGCTGAACAATACCGAGCGCGCTGGGTAATCCTGACTGTGCTGAGCAATACCGAGTGCGCTGGGTAAGCCTGACTGTGCTGAGCAATACCGAGTGCGCTGGGTAAGCCTGACTGTGCTGAACAATACCGAGAGCGCTGGACAATCCTGACTGCGCTGAGCAATACCGAGTGCACTGGGTAAGCCTGACTGTGCTGAACAATACCGAGTGCTCTGGGTATTTCTGACTGTGCTGAACAATACCGAGTGCGCTGGAAAATCCTGACAGTGCAGAACAATACTGAGTGTGCTGGATAATCCTGACTGTGCTGAACAATACTGAGAGCACTGGGCATTCCTGACTGTGCTGAGCAATACCGAGTGCGCTGGACAATCCTGACTGTGCTGAACAATACCGAGTGCGCTGGACAATCCTGACTGTGCTGAACAATACTGAGTGCGCTGGACAATCCTGACTGTGCTGATCAATACCGAGAGCGCTGGACAATCCTGACTGTGCTGAGCAATACCGAGCGCGCTGGACAATCCTGACTGTGCTGAACAATACTGAGTGAGCTGGACAATCCTGACTGTGCTGAGCAATACCGAGTGAGCTGGACAATCATGACTGTGCTGAGCAATACCGAGTGAGCTGGACAATCCTGACGGTGCTGAACAATACCGTGTGCGCTGGACAATCCTGACTGCGCTGAACAATATCGAGTGTGCTGGATAATCCTGACGGTGCTGAACAATACCGAGTGCGCTGGACAATCCTGACTGCGCTGAACAATACTGAGTGTGTTGGATACTCCTGACTGTGCTGAACAATACCGAGTGCGCTGGACAATCTTGACAGCGTTGGACAATACCGAATGCGCTAGTTAATCCTGACTGTGCTGTACAATACCGAGTGCGCTGGACATTCCTGACTGTGCTGAACAATACCGAGTGTGCTGGATAATCCTGACGGTGCTAAACAATACCGAGTGCGCTGGACAATCCTGACTGCGCTGAAGAATACCGAGTGGGCTGGGCAATCCTGACAGTGCTGGACAATACCGAGTGGGCTGGGTAATCCTGACTGTGCTGAACAATACCGAGTGTGCTGGGCAATCCTGACTGTGCTGAACAATACCGAGTGGGTTGGGTAATCCTGACTGTGCTGAACAATACCGAGTGCGCTGGGTAATTCTGACTGTGCTGAACAATACCGAGTGCACTAGGTAATGCTGACTGTGCTGAACAATACTGAGTGCGCTGGACAATCCTGACTGTGCTGAACAATACTGAGTGTGCTGGACAATCCTGACTGTGCTGAACAATACCGAGTGTGCTGGGTAATCCTGACTGCTCTGAACAATACCGAGCGCGCTGGACAATCCTGACAGTGCTGAACAATACCGAGTGCGCTGGACAATCCTGACTGTGCTGAGCAATACCGAGTACGCTGGACAATCCTGACTGTGATGAACAATACTGAGTACGCTGGGTAATCATGACAGTGCTGAGCAATACCGAGTGCGCTGTACAATCCTGACTGCGCTGAACAATAACGAGTACGCTGGACAATCCAGACTGTGCTGAACAATACCGAGTGCGCTGGGTAATCCTGACTGTGCTGAGCAATACTGACTGTGCTGAACAATACTGAGTGTGCTGGACAATACCGAGTGCGCTGGGTAAGCCTGACCGTGCTGAACAATCCTGACTGTGCTGAACAATACCCAGTGCGCTGGGTAAGCCTGACTGTGCTGAACAATACCGAGTGCGCTGGACAATCCTGACTGTGCTGAACAATACCGAGTGCGCTGGGTAAGCCTGACCGTGCTGAACAATACCGAGTGCGCAGGACAATACTGAGTGTGCTTAGCAATCCTGACTGTGCTGAACAATACTGAGTGTGCTGAGCAATACCGAGAGCGCTGGACAATCCTGACTGCGCTGAGCAATACCGAGTGCACTGGGTAAGCCTGACTGTGCTGAACAATACCGAGTGCTCTGGGTATTTCTGACTGTGCTGAACAATACCGAGTGCGCTGGAAAATCCTGACAGTGCAGAACAATACTGAGTGTGCTGGATAATCCTGACTGCGCTGAACAATACCGAGAGCACTGGACAATCCTGACTGTGCTGAACAATACCGAGTGCGCTGGACAATCCTGACTGTGCTGAACAATACTGAGTGCGCTGGACAAACCTGACTGTGCTGATCAATACCGAGAGCGCTGGACAATCCTGACTGTGCTGAGCAATACCGAGCGCGCTGGACAATCCTGACTGTGCTGAACAATACTGAGTGAGCTGGACAATCCTGACTGTGCTGAGCAATACCGAGTGAGCTGGACAATCATGACTGTGCTGAGCAATACCGAGTGAGCTGGACAATCCTGATTGTGCTGAGCAATACCGAGTGCGCTGGACAATCCTGACTGTGCTGAACAATACTGAGTGCGCTGAACAATCCTGACTGTGCTGAACAATATCGAGTGTGCTGGATAATCCTGACGGTGCTGAACAATACCGAGTGCGCTGGACAATCCTGACTGCGCTGAATAATATCGAGTGTGCTGGATAATCCTGACGGTGCTGAACAATACCGAGTGCGCTGGACAATCCTGACTGCGCTGAACAATACTGAGTGTGTTGGATACTCCTGACTGTGCTGAACAATACGGAGTGCGCTGGACAATCTTGACAGCGTTGGACAATACCGAATGCGCTAGTTAATCCTGACTGTGCTGTACAATACCGAGTGCGCTGGACATTCCTGACTGTGCTGAACAATACCGAGTGTGCTGGATAATCCTGACGGTGCTAAACAATACCGAGTGCGCTGGACAATCCTCACTGCGCTGAAGAATACCGAGTGGGCTGGGCAATCCTGACAGTGCTGGACAATACCGAGTGGGCTGGGTAATCCTGACTGTGCTGAACAATACCGAGTGTGCTGGGCAATCCTGACTGTGCTGAACAATACCGAGTGGGTTGGGTAATCCTGACTGTGCTGAACAATACCGAGCGCGCTGGGTAATTCTGACTGTGCTGAACAATACCGAGTGCACTTGGTAATGCTGACTGTGCTGAACAATACTGAGTGCGCTGGACAATCCTGACTGTGCTGAACAATACTGAGTGTGCTGGACAATCCTGACTGTGCTGAACAATACCGAGTGTGCTGGGTAATCCTGACTGTGCTGAACAATACCCTGCGCTCTGGACAATCCTGACAGTGCTGAACAATACCGAGTGCGCTGGACAATCCTGACTGTGCTGAGCAATACCGAGTACGCTGGACAATCCTGACTGTGATGAACAATACTGAGTACGCTGGGTAATCCTGACTGTGCTGAGCAATACTGACTGTGCTGAACAATACTGAGTGTGCTGGACAATACCGAGTGAGTTGGAAAATCCAGACGGTGCTGAACAATATCGAGTGCGCTGGACAATCCTGACTGCGCTGAACAAAAACGAGTACGCTGGACAATCATGACTGTGCTGAACAATACTGAGTGTGCTGGACAATACCGAGTCCGCTGGACAATCCTGACTGTGCTGAACAATACCGAGTGCGCTGGACAATCTGACTGCGCTGAACAATACCGAGTGCGCTGGACAATCCTGACTGCGCTGAACAATACAGAGTGTGCTGGATAATCCTGACTGTGCTGAACAATACCGAGTGCGCTGGGCAATCCTGACTGTGCTGAGCCATACCGAGTGCGCTGGGTAATCCTGACTGTGCTGAGCAATACCGAGTGAGCTGGACAATCCTGATTGTGCTGAGCAATACCGAGTGCGCTGGACAATCCTGACTGTGCTGAACAATACTGAGTGCGCTGAACAATCCTGACTGTGCTGAACAATATCGAGTGTGCTGGATAATCCTGACGGTGCTGAACAATACCGAGTGCGCTGGACAATCCTGACTGCGCTGAATAATATCGAGCGTGCTGGATAATCCTGACGGTGCTGAACAATACCGAGTGCGCTGGACAATCCTGACTGCGCTGAACAATACTGAGTGTGTTGGATACTCCTGACTGTGCTGAACAATACCGAGTGCGCTGGACAATCTTGACAGCGTTGGACAATACCGAATGCGCTAGTTAATCCTGACTGTGCTGTACAATACCGAGTGCGCTGGACATTCCTGACTGTGCTGAACAATACCGAGTGTGCTGGATAATCCTGACGGTGCTAAACAATACCGAGTGCGCTGGACAATCCTCACTGCGCTGAAGAATACCGAGTGGGCTGGGCAATCCTGACAGTGCTGGACAATACCGAGTGGGCTGGGTAATCCTGACTGTGCTGAACAATACCGAGTGTGCTGGGCAATCCTGACTGTGCTGAACAATACCGAGTGGGTTGGGTAATCCTGACTGTGCTGAACAATACCGAGTGCGCTGGGTAATTCTGACTGTGCTGAACAATACCGAGTGCACTTGGTAATGCGGACTGTGCTGAACAATACTGAGTGCGCTGGACAATCCTGACTGTGCTGAACAATACTGAGTGTGCTGGACAATCCTGACTGTGCTGAACAATACCGAGTGTGCTGGGTAATCCTGACTGTGCTGAACAATACCCTGCGCTCTGGACAATCCTGACAGTGCTGAACAATACCGAGTGCGCTGGACAATCCTGACTGTGCTGAGCAATACCGAGTACGCTGGACAATCCTGACTGTGATGAACAATACTGAGTACGCTGGGTAATCCTGACTGTGCTGAGCAATACTGACTGTGCTGAACAATACTGAGTGTGCTGGACAATACCGAGTGAGTTGGAAAATCCAGACGGTGCTGAACAATATCGAGTGCGGTGGACAATCCTGACTGCGCTGAACAAAAACGAGTACGCTGGACAATCATGACTGTGCTGAACAATACTGAGTGTGCTGGACAATACCGAGTCCGCTGGACAATCCTGACTGTGCTGAACAATACCGAGTGCGCTGGACAATCTGACTGCGCTGAACAATACCGAGTGCGCTGGACAATCCTGACTGCGCTGAACAATACAGAGTGTGCTGGATAATCCTGACTGTGCTGAACAATACCGAGTGCGCTGGGCAATCCTGACTGTGCTGAGCCATACCGAGTGCGCTGGGTAATCCTGACTGTGCTGAGCAATACCGAGTACGCTGGACAATCCTGACAGCGCAGAGCAATACCGAGCGCGCTGGACAATCCTGACTGTGCTGAACAATACCGAGTGAGCTGGACAATCCTGACAGCGCTGAACAATACCGAGTGCGCTGGACAATCCTGACTATGCTGAGCAATACCGAGTGCGCTGGACAATCCTGACAGCGCTGAGCAATACCGTGTGCGCTGGACAATCCTGACTGTGATGAACAATACCGAGTGCGCTGCATAATCCTGACAGCGCTGAGCAATACCGAGTGTGCTGGACAATCCTGACAGAGCTGAGCAATACAGAGTGCGTTGGACAATCCTGACTGTGCTGAGCAATACCGAGTGCGCTGGACAATCCTGACTGTGCTGAACAATACCGAGTGCGCTGGACAATCCTGACTGTGCTGAACAATACCGAGTGCGCTGGGTAATCCTGACAGTGCTGAGCAATACCGAGTGCGCTGGACAATCCTGACTGCGCTGAACAATACCGAGTGCTCTGGACAATCCTGACTGTGCAGAACAATACTGAGTGTGCTGGATAATCCTGACTGTGCTGAACAATACTGAGTGTGCTGGATAATCCTGACTGTGCTGAACAATACCGAGTGCGCTGGACAATCCTGACTGTGCTGAACAATACTGAGAGTGCTGAAAAATACCGAGTGCGCTGGACAATCTGACTGCGCTGAACAATACCGAGTGCGCTGGACAGTCCTGACTGTGCAGAACAATACTGAGTGCGCTGGACAATCCTGACTGTGCAGAAGAATACTGAGTGTGCTGGATAATCCTGACTGTGCTGAACAATACCGAGTGCACTGGGCAATCCTGATTGTGCTGAGCAATACCCTGTGCGATGGGTAATTCTGACTGTGCTGAACAATACCGAGTGTGCTGGATAATCCTGACGGTGCTAAACAATACCGAGTGCGCTGGACAATCCTCACTGCGCTGAAGAATACCGAGTGGGCTGGGCAATCCTGACAGTGCTGGACAATACCGAGTGGGCTGGGTAATCCTGACTGTGCTGAACAATACCGAGTGTGCTGGGCAATCCTGACTGTGCTGAACAATACCGAGTGGGTTGGGTAATCCTGACTGTGCTGAACAATACCGAGTGCGCTGGGTAATTCTGACTGTGCTGAACAATACCGAGTGCACTTGGTAATGCTGACTGTGCTGAACAATACTGAGTGCGCTGGACAATCCTGACTGTGCTGAACAATACTGAGTGTGCTGGACAATCCTGACTGTGCTGAACAATACCGAGTGTGCTGGGTAATCCTGACTGTGCTGAACAATACCCTGCGCTCTGGACAATCCTGACAGTGCTGAACAATACCGAGTGCGCTGGACAATCCTGACTGTGCTGAGCAATACCGAGTACGCTGGACAATCCTGACTGTGATGAACAATACTGAGTACGCTGGGTAATTATGACAGTGCTGAGCAATACCGAGTGCGCTGTACAATCCTGACTGCGCTGAACAATAACGAGTACGCTGGACAATCCAGACTGTGCTGAACAATACCGAGTGCGCTGGGTAATCCTGACTGTGCTGAGCAATACTGACTGTGCTGAACAATACTGAGTGTGCTGGACAATACCGAGTGAGTTGGAAAATCCAGACGGTGCTGAACAATATCGAGTGCGCTGGACAATCCTGACTGCGCTGAACAAAAACGAGTACGCTGGACAATCATGACTGTGCTGAACAATACTGAGTGTGCTGGACAATACCGAGTCCGCTGGACAATCCTGACTGTGCTGAACAATACCGAGTGCGCTGGACAATCTGACTGCGCTGAACAATACCGAGTGCGCTGGACAATCCTGACTGCGCTGAACAATACAGAGTGTGCTGGATAATCCTGACTGTGCTGAACAATACCGAGTGCGCTGGGCAATCCTGACTGTGCTGAGCCATACCGAGTGCGCTGGGTAATCCTGACTGTGCTGAGCAATACCGAGTACGCTGGACAATCCTGACAGCGCAGAGCAATACCGAGCGCGCTGGACAATCCTGACTGTGCTGAACAATACCGAGTGAGCTGGACAATCCTGACAGCGCTGAACAATACCGAGTGCGCTGGACAATCCTGACTATGCTGAGCAATACCGAGTGCGCTGGACAATCCTGACAGCGCTGAGCAATACCGTGTGCGCTGGACAATCCTGACTGTGATGAACAATACCGAGTGCGCTGCATAATCCTGACAGCGCTGAGCAATACCGAGTGTGCTGGACAATCCTGACAGAGCTGAGCAATACTGAGTGCGTTGGACAATCCTGACTGTGCTGAGCAATACCGAGTGCGCTGGACAATCCTGACTGTGCTGAACAATACCGAGTGCGCTGGACAATCCTGACTGGGCTGAACAATACCGAGTGCGCTGGGTAATCCTGACAGTGCTGAGCAATACCGAGTGCGCTGGACAATCCTGACTGCGCTGAACAATACCGAGTGCTCTGGACAATCCTGACTGTGCAGAACAATACTGAGTGTGCTGGATAATCCTGACTGTGCTGAACAATACTGAGTGTGCTGGATAATCCTGACTGTGCTGAACAATACCGAGTGCGCTGGACAATCCTGACTGTGCTGAACAATACTGAGAGTGCTGAAAAATAACGAGTGCGCTGGACAATCTGACTGCGCTGAACAATACCGAGTGCGCTGGACAGTCCTGACTGTGCAGAACAATACTGAGTGCGCTGGACAATCCTGACTGTGCAGAACAATACTGAGTGTGCTGGATAATCCTGACTGTGCTGAACAATACCGAGTGCACTGGGCAATCCTGATTGTGCTGAGCAATACCCTGTGCGATGGGTAATTCTGACTGTGCTGAACAATACCGAGTGCGCTGGACAATCCTGACTGTGCTGAACAATACCGAGTGCGCTGTTCAATCCTGACTTTGCTGAACAATACCGAGTGCGCTGGGTAATCCTGACTGTGCTGATCAATACCGAGTGCGCTGGGTAATCCTGACTGTGCTGATCAATACCGAGTGCGCTGTACAATCCTGACTGTGCTGAACAATACCGAGTGCGCTGGGTAATCCTGACTGTGCTGATCAATACCGAGAGCGCTGGACAATCCTGACTGTGCTGAACAATACCGAGTGCGCTGGACAATCCTGACTGTGGTGAACAAATCCGAGTACGCTGCACAATCCTGACTGTGCTGAACAATACCGAGTGCGCTGGGTAATCCTGACTGCACTGGGGAATACCAAGTGCGCTGGACAAGCCTGACTGTGCTGAACAATACCGAGTGGGCTGGGCAATCCTGACTGTGCTGAACAACAACGAGTGCGCTGGGCAATCCTGACTGCTGACCAATACCGAGTGCGCTGGAGAATCATGACTGCGCAGAACGATACTGAGTGTGCTGGACAATCCTGAATGCGCAGAACAATACTGAGTGCGCTGGACATTCCTGACTGTGCTGAACAATACCGAATGGGCTGGGTAATCCTGACTGTGCTGAACACTACCGAATGGGCTTGGTAATTCTGACTGCTGATCAATACCGAGTCCGCTTGGTAATGCTGACAGTGCTGAACAATACCGAGTGCGTTGGACAAACCTGACTGTGCTGAACATTACTGAGTGTGTTGGACAATCCTGACTGTGCTGAACAATACCGAGTGTGCTGGAGAACCCAGACAGTGCTGAACAATACTGAGCGCGCTGGGTAATCCTGATTGTGCTGAGGAATACAGAGTGCGCTGGACAATTCTGACTGTGCTGAACAATACCGAGTATGCTGTGTAATCCTGACTGTGCTGAACAATACCGAGTGCGCTGGACAATCCTTACTGTGCTGAACAATACCGAGTGTGCTTGGAAATCCTGACAGTGCTGAACAATACCGAGTGCGCTTGTTAATCCTGACAGTGCTGAACAATACCGAGCGCACTGGACAATCCTGACTGTGCTGAACAATACCGAGTACGCTGGACAATCCTGACTGTGCTGAACAATACCGAGTGCGCTGGACAATCCTGATTGTGCTGAGCAATACCGAGGGCGCTGGACAATCCTGACTGTGCTGAACAATACCGAGTGCGCTGGACAATACTGAGTGTGCTGAGCAATCCTGACTGTGCTGAACGAAACTGAGTGTTCTGTATAATCGTGACGGCGCTGAGCAATCCTGACTGCACTGGACAATCCTGACTGCGCTGGACAATCCTGACTGCGCTGAGCAAGACTGAGTGTGCTGGGTAAGCCTGACTGTGCTGAACAATACCGAGTGCCCTGGGTAAGCCTGACTGTGCTGAACAATCCTGACTGTGCTGAACAATACCCAGTGCGCTGGGTAAGCCTGACTGTGCTGAACAATACCGAGTGCGCTGGACAATCCTGACTGTGCTGAACAATACCGAGTGCGCTGGGTCAGCCTGACCGTGCTGAACAATACCGAGTGCACAGGACAATACTGAGTGTGCTTAGCAATCCTGACTGTGCTGAATAATACTGAGTGTGCTGAGCAATACCGAGAGCACTGGACAATCATGACTGCGCTGAGCAATACCGAGTGCGCTGGGTAAGCCTGACTGTGCTGAACAATACCGAGTGCTCTGGGTATTTCTGACTGTGCTGAACAATACCGAGTGCGCTGGAAAATCCTGACAGTGCAGAACAATACTGAGTGTGCTGGATAATCCTGACTGTGCTGAACAATATCGAGAGCACTGGGCATTCCTGACTGTGCTGAGCAATACCGAGTGCGCTGGACAATCCTGACTGTGCTGAACAATACCGAGTGCGCTGGACAATCCTGACTGTGCTGAACAATACTGAGGGCGCTGGACAATCCTGACTGTGCTGATCAATACCGAGAGCGCTGGACAATCCTGACTGTGCTGAGCAATACCGAGTGCGCTGGGTAATCCTGACTGTGCTGATCAATACCGAGTGCGCTGTACAATCCTGACTGTGCTGAACAATACCGAGTGCGCTGGGTAATCCTGACTGTGCTGATCAATACCGAGAGCGCTGGACAATCCTGACTGTGCTGAACAATACCGAGTGCGCTGGACAATCCTGACTGTGGTGAACAAATCCGAGTACGCTGCACAATCCTGACTGTGCTGAACAATACCGAGTGCGCTGGGTAATCCTGACTGCACTGAGGAATACCAAGTGCGCTGGACAAGCCTGACTGTGCTGAACAATACCGAGTGGGCTGGGCAATCCTGACTGTGCTGAACAACAACGAGTGCGCTGGGCAATCCTGACTGTGCTGACCAATACCGAGTGCGCTGGAGAATCATGACTGCGCAGAACGATACTGAGTGTGCTGGACAATCCTGAATGCGCAGAACAATACTGAGTGCGCTGGACATTCCTGACTGTGCTGAACAATACCGAATGGGCTGGGTAATCCTGACTGTGCTGAACACTACCGAATGGGCTTGGTAATTCTGACTGCTGATCAATACCGAGTCCGCTTGGTAATGCTGACAGTGCTGAACAATACCGAGTGCGTTGGACAAACCTGACTGTGCTGAACATTACTGAGTGTGTTGGACAATCCTGACTGTGCTGAACAATACCGAGTGTGCTGGAGAACCCAGACAGTGCTGAACAATACTGAGCGCGCTGGGTAATCCTGACTGTGCTGAGGAATACAGAGTGCGCTGGACAATTCTGACTGTGCTGAACAATACCGAGTATGCTGTGTAATCCTGACTGTGCTGAACAATACCGAGTGCGCTGGACAATCCTGACTGTGCTGAACAATACCGAGTGTGCTTGGAAATCCTGACAGTGCTGAACAATACCGAGTGCGCTTGTTAATCCTGACAGTGCTGAACAATACCGAGCGCACTGGACAATCCTGACTGTGCTGAACAATACCGAGTACGCTGGACAATCCTGACTGTGCTGAACAATACCGAGTGCGCTGGACAATCCTGATTGTGCTGAGCAATACCGAGGGCGCTGGACAATCCTGACTGTGCTGAACAATACCGAGTGCGCTGGACAATACTGAGTGTGCTGAGCAATCCTGACTGTGCTGAACGAAACTGAGTGTTCTGTATAATCGTGACGGCGCTGAGCAATCCTGACTGCACTGGACAATCCTGACTGCGCTGGACAATCCTGACTGCGCTGAGCAAGACTGAGTGTGCTGGGTAAGCCTGACTGTGCTGAACAATACCGAGTGCCCTGGGTAAGCCTGACTGTGCTGAACAATCCTGACTGTGCTGAACAATACCCAGTGCGCTGGGTAAGCCTGACTGTGCTGAACAATACCGAGTGCGCTGGACAATCCTGACTGTGCTGAACAATACCGAGTGCGCTGGGTCAGCCTGACCGTGCTGAACAATACCGAGTGCACTGGGTAAGCCTGACTGTGCTGAACAATACCGAGTGCGCTGGGTAAGCCTGACCGTGCTGAACAATACCGAGTGCGCAGGACAATACTGAGTGTGCTTAGCAATCCTGACTGTGCTGAATAATACTGAGTGTGCTGAGCAATACCGAGAGCACTGGACAATCATGACTGCGCTGAGCAATACCGAGTGCGCTGGGTAAGCCTGACTGTGCTGAACAATACCGAGTGCTCTGGGTATTTCTGACTGTGCTGAACAATACCGAGTGCGCTGGAAAATCCTGACAGTGCAGAACAATACTGAGTGTGCTGGATAATCCTGACTGTGCTGAACAATATCGAGAGCACTGGGCATTCCTGACTGTGCTGAGCAATACCGAGTGCGCTGGACAATCCTGACTGTGCTGAACAATACCGAGTGCGCTGGACAATCCTGACTGTGCTGAACAATACTGAGGGCGCTGGACAATCCTGACTGTGCTGATCAATACCGAGAGCGCTGGACAATCCTGACTGTGCTGAGCAATACCGAGCGCGCTGGACAATCCTGACTGTGCTGAACAATACTGAGTGATCTGGACAATCCTGACTGTGCTGAGCAATACCGAGTGAGCTGGACAATCCTGACTGTGCTGAGCAATACCGAGTGAGCTGGACAATCCTGACTGTGCTGAGCAATACCGAGTGCGCTGGACAATTCTGACTGTGCTGAACAATACCGAGTGCGCTGGATAATCCTGACGGTGCTGAACAATACCGAGTGCGCTGGACAATCCTGACTGTGCTGAACACTACCGAATGGGCTTGGTAATTCTGACTGCTGATCAATACCGAGTCCGCTTGGTAATGCTGACTGTGCTGAACATTACCGAATGCGTTGGACAAACCTGACTGTGCTGAACATTACTGAGTGTGCTGGACAATCCTGACTGTGCTGAACAATACCGA
Source organism: Scyliorhinus torazame (assembly GCF_047496885.1). Lineage (NCBI taxonomy): Eukaryota > Metazoa > Chordata > Chondrichthyes > Carcharhiniformes > Scyliorhinidae > Scyliorhinus > Scyliorhinus torazame. Next base: position 18,530,484 of record NC_092728.1, read on the forward strand.
GTGTGCTGGAGAACCCTGACAGTGCTGAACAATACTGAGCGCGCTGGGTAATCCTGACTGTGCTGAGGAATACAGAGTGCGCTGGACAATTCTGACTGTGCTGAACAATACCGAGTATGCTGTGTAATCCTGACTGTGCTGAACAATACCGAGTGCGCTGGGCAATCCTGACTGTGCTGAACAATACCGAATGGGCTGGGTAATTCTGACTGCTGATCAATACCGAGTCCGCTTGGTAATGCTGACTGTGCTGAAGAATACCGAGTGCGCTGGACAATCCTGACTGTGCTGAACAATACTGAGTGTGCTGGACAATCCTGACTGTGCTGAACAATACCGAGTGTGCTGGAGAATCCTGACAGTGCTGAACAATACTGAGCGCGCTGGGTAATCCTGACTGTGCTGAGCAATACCGAGTGCGCTGGACAATTCTGACTGTGCTGAACAATACCGAGTGTGCTGTGTAATCCTGACTGTGCTGAACAATACCGAGTGTGCTTGGAAATCCTGACAGCGCTGAACAATACCGAGTGCGTTGGTAATCCTGACAGTGCTGAACAATACCGAGCGCACTGGACAATCCTGACTGTGCTGAACAATACCGAGTACGCTGGACAATCCTGACTGTGCTGAACAAAACCGACTGCGCTGGACAATCCTGACTGTGCTGAGCAATACCGAGTGAGCTGGACTATCCTGACTGTGCTGAACAATACCGAGTGCGCTGGGTAATCCTGACTGTGCTGTGCAATACCGAGTGCGCTGGACAATCCTGACTGTGCTGAACAATACCGAATGTGCTTGGTAATCCTGACTGTGCTGAACAATACCGAGCGCGCTGGACAATCCTGACTGTGCTGAACAATATCGAACACACTGGACAATCCTGACTGTGCTGAACAATACCGAGTACGCTGGACAATCCTGATTGTGCTGAACAATACCGAGTGCGCTGGACAATCCTGACTGTGCTGAACAAATCCGAGCACGCTGGACAATCCTGACTGTGCTGAACCATACCGAGTACGCTGGACAATCCTGACTGTGCTGAACAATACTGAGTCCGCTGGACAATCCTGACTGTGCTGAGCAATACCGAGTGCGCTGGACAATCCTGACTGCGCTGAACAATACCGAGTACGCTGGACAATCCTGACTGTGCTGAACAATACCGAGTGCGCTGGGTAATCCTGACTGTGCTGAGCAATACTGACTATGCTGAACAATACCGAGTACGCTGGACAATCCTGACTGCGCTGAGCAATACCGAGTCCGCTGGGTAAGCCTGACTGTGCTGAACAATACCAAGTGCGCTTGGTAATGCTGACAGTGCTGAACAATACTGAGTGCGCTGGGCAATCCTGACTGTGCTGAACAATACTGAGTGTGCTGGACAATCCTGACTTTGCTGAACAATACTGAGTGTGCTGGACAATCCTGACTGTGCTGAACAATACCGAGTGTGCTGGACAATCCTGACAGTGCTGAACAATACTGAGCGCGCTGGGTAATCTTGACTGTGCTAAGCAATACCGAGTGCGCTGGACAATTCTGACTGTGCTGAACAATACCGAATGTGCTGGGTAATCCTGACTGTGCTGAACAATACCGAGCGCGCTGGACAATCCTGACTGTGCTGAACAATACCGAGTGTGCTGGACAATCCTGACTGTGCTGAACAATACCGAGTGCGCTTGGTAATCCTGACTGTGCTGAACAATATCGAACACACTGGACAATCCTGACTGTGCTGAACAATACCGAGTACGCTGGACAATCCTGACTGTGCTGAACAATACCGAGTGCGCTGGACAATGCTGACTGTGCTGAACAATACCGAGTGAGCTGGACAATCCTGACAGCGCTGAACAATACCGAGTGCGCTGGACAATCTTGACTATTCTGAGCAATACCGAGTGCGCTGGACAATCCTGACAGCGCTGAGCAATACCGAGTGCGCTGGACAATACTGACTGTGCTGAACAATAACGAGACGCTGGACAATCCTGACAGCGCTGAGCAATACCGAGTGTGCTGGACAATCCTGACAGAGCTGAGCAATACCGAGTGCGTTGGACAATCCTGACTGTGCTGAGCAATACCGAGTGCGCTGGACAATCCTGACTGTGCTGAACAATACCGAGTGCGCTGGACAATCCTGACTGTGCTGAACAATACCGAGTGCGCTGGACACTCCTGACTGTGCAGAACAATACCGAGTGCGCTGGACAATCCTGACTGTGCTGATCAATATCGAGAGCGCTGGACATTCCTGACTGTGCTGAGCAATACCGAGCGCGCTGGACAATCCTGACTGTGCATAACAATGCTGAGTGAGCTGGTCAATCCTGACTGCGCTGAGCAATACCGAGTGAGCTGGACAATCCTGACTGTGCTGAACAATACCGAGTGAGCTGGACAATCCTGACTGTGCTGAGCAATACCGAGTGCGCTGGACAATCCTGACTATGCTGAACAATACTGAGTGCGCTGGACAATCCTGACTGTGCTGAACAATACTGAGTGCGCTGGGTAATCCTGACTGTGCAGAACAATACCGAGCGCGCTGGACAATCCTGATGGTGCAGAGCTATACTGAGTGTGCTGGACAGTACAGAGTGCGCTGGACAATCTTGACAGCGCTGGACAATACCGAGTGCGCTAGGTAATCCTGACTGTGCTGAACAATACCGAGTGCGCTGGACAATCCTGACTGTGCTGAACAATACCGAATGTGCTGGATAATCCTGACTGTGCTGAGCAATACCGAGTGCGCTGGGTATGCCTGACTGTGCTGAACAATACCGAGTGCGCTGGACAATACTGAGTGTGCTGAGCAATCCTGACTGTGCTGAACAATACTGAGTGTGCTGAGCAATACCGAGAGCGCTGGACAATCCTGACTGCGCTGAGCAATACCGAGTCCGCTGGGTAAGCCTGACTGTGCTGAACAATACCGAGTGCGCTTGGTAATGCTGACTGTGCTGAACAATACCGAGTGCGCTGGGCAATCCTGACTGTGCTGAACAATACTGAATGTGCTGGACAATCCTGACTTTGCTGAACAATACTGAGTGTGCTGGACAATCCTGACTGTGCTGAACAATACCGAGTGTGCTGGACAATCCTGACAGTGCTGAACAATACTGAGCGCGCTCGGTAATCTTGACTGTGCTGAGCAATACCGAGTGCGCTGGACAATTCTGACTGTGCTGAACAATACCCAATGTGCTGGGGAATCCTGACTGTGCTGAACAATACCGAGCGCGCTGGACAATCCTGACTGTGCTGAACAATACCGAGTGTGCTGGACAATCCTGACTGTGCTGAACAATACCGAGTGCGCTTGGTAATCCTGACTGTGCTGAACAATATCGAACACTCTGGACAATCCTGACTGTGCTGAACAATACCGAGTACGCTGGACAATCCTGATTGTGCTGAACAATACCGAGTGCGCTGGACAATCCTGACTGTGCTGAACAAATCCGAGTACGCTGGACAATCCTGACTGTGCTGAACCATACCGAGTGTGCTGGACAATCCTGACTGTGCAGAACAATACTGAGTGTGCTGGATAATCCTGACTGTGCTAAACAATACCGAGTGCACTGGGCAATCCTGATTGTGCTGAGCAATACCGAGTGCGCTGGGTACTTCTGACTGTGCTGAACAATACCGAGTGCGCTCGACAATCCTGACTGTGCTGAACAATACCGAGTGTGCTGGACAATCCTGACTGTGCTGAACAATACCGAGTGTGCTGGACAATCCTGACTGTGCTGAACAATACCGAGTGCGCCTGGTAATCCTGACTGTGCTGAACAATATCGAACACTCTGGACAATCCTGACTGTGCTGAACAATACCGAGTACGCTGGACAATCCTGATTGTGCTGAACAATACCGAGTGCGCTGGACAATCCTGACTGTGCTGAACAAATCCGAGTACGCTGGACAATCCTGACTGTGCTGAACCATACCGAGTGTGCTGGACAATCCTGACTGTGCAGAACAATACTGAGTGTGCTGGATAATCCTGACTGTGCTAAACAATACCGAGTGCACTGGGCAATCCTGATTGTGCTGAGCAATACCGAGTGCGCTGGGTACTTCTGACTGTGCTGAACAATACCGAGTGCGCTCGACAATCCTGACTGTGCTGAACAATACCGATTGCGCTGGACAATCCTGACTGTGCTAAACAATACAGAGTGCGCTGGACAATCCTGACTGTGCTGATCAATACTGAGTGCGCTGGACAATCCTGACTGTGCTGAACAATACCGAGTGCGCTGGACAATCTGACTGTGCTGATCAATACCGAGAGCGCTGGACAATCCTGACTGTGCTGAGCAATACCGAGCGCACTGGACAATCCTGACTGTGCTGAACAATACCGAGTGCGCTTGGTAATCCTGACTGTGCTGAGCAATACTGAGTGTGCTGAACAGTACCGAGTGAGTTGGACAATCCAGACGGTGCTGAACAATACCGGGTGCGCTGGACAATCCTGACTGTGCTGAACAATCCTGACTGTGCTGGACAATACCGAATGGGCTGGTTAATTCTGACTGCTGAAGAATACCGAGTGCGCTATGGTAATGCTGACTGTGCTGAACACTACCGAGTGCGCTGGGCAATCCGGACAGTGCTGAACAATACTGAGTGCGCTGGGTAATCCTGACTGTGCTGAGCAATACCGAGTGCGCTGGACAATTCTGACTGTGCTGAACAATACCGAGTGTGCTGGGTAATCCTGACTGTGCTGAACAATACCGAGCGCGCTGAACAATCGTGACTGTGCTGAACAATACCGAGTGTGCTGGGCAATCCTGACAGTGCTTAACAATACCGAGTGCGCTTGGTAATCCTGACTGTGCTGAACAATACCGAGCGCACTGGACAATCCTGACTGTGCTGAGCAATACCGAGTACGCTGGACAATCCTGACTGTTCTGTACAATACCGAGTGCGCTGGACAATCCTGACTGTGCTGAACAATACCGAGTGTGCTGGACAATCCTGACTGTGCTGATCAATACCGAGAGCGCTGGACAATCCTGACTGTGCTGACAATACCGAGCGCGCTGGACAATCCTGACGGTGCTGAACAATACCGAGCGCGCTGGACAATCCTGATGGTGCTGAGCAATACTGAGTGTGCTGGACAATACAGAGTGCGCTGGACAATCTTGACAGCGCTGCACAATACCGAGTGCGCTAGGTAATCCTGACTGTGCGGAACAATACCAAATGCGCTGGACAATCCTGACTGCGCTGAACAATACCGATTGCGCTGGATAATCCTGACTGTGCTGAACAATACCGAGTGCGCTGGACAATCCTGACTGTGCTGATCAATACCGAGTGCGCTGGACAATCCTGACTGTGCAGAACAATACCGAGTGCGCTGGACAATCCTGACTGTGCTGAACAATACCGAGTGCGCTGGACAATCCTGACTGTGCTGATCAATACCGTGAGCGCTGGACAATCCTGACTGTGCTGAGCAATACCGAGCGCACTGGACAATCCTGACTGTGCTGAACAATACAGAGTGCGCTTGGTAATCCTGACTGTGCTGAACAATACCGAGTACGCTGGGTAATCCTGACTGTGCTGAACAATCCTGACTGTGCTGAACAATACCGAATGGGCTGGTTAATTCTGACTGCTGAAGAATACCGAGTGCGCTATGGTAATGCTGACTGTGCTGAACACTGCCGAGTGCGCTCGACAATCCTGACTGTGCTGAACAATACAGAGTGCGCTGGACAATCCGGACTGTGCTGATCAATACTGAGTGCGCTGGACAATCCTGACTGTGCTGATCAATACCGAGAGCGCTGGACAATCCTGACTGTGCTGAGCAATACCGAGCGCACTGGACAATCCTGACTGTGCTGAACAATACCGAGTGCGCTTGGTAATCCTGACTGTGCTGAGCAATACTGAGTGTGCTGAACAGTACCGAGTGAGTTGGACAATCCAGACGGTGCTGAACAATACCGGGTGCGCTGGACAATCCTGACTGTGCTGAACAATCCTGACTGTGCTGAACAATACCGAATGGGCTGGTTAATTCTGACTGCTGAAGAATACCGAGTGCGCTATGGTAATGCTGACTGTGCTGAACACTACCGAGTGCGCTGGGCAATCCGGACAGTGCTGAACAATACTGTGTGCGCTGGGTAATCCTGACTGTGCTGAGCAATACCGAGTGCAATGGACAATTCTGACTGTGCTGAACAATACCGAGTGTGCTGGGTAATCCAGACTGTGCTGAACAATACCGATCGCGCTGAACAATCCTGACTGTGCTGAACAATACCGAGTGTGCTGGGCAATCCTGACAGTGCTGAACAATACCGAGTGCGCTTGGTAATCCTGACTGTGCTGAACAATACCGAGCGCACTGGACAATCCTGACTGTGCTGAGCAATACCGAGTACGCTGGACAATCCTGACTGTGCTGTACAATACCGAGTGCGCTGGACAATCCTGACTGTGCTGTACAATACCGAGTGCGCTGGACAATCCTGACTGTGCTGAACAATACCGAGTGCGCTGGACAATCCTGACTGTGCTGATCAATACCGAGAGCGCTGGACAATCCTGACTGTGCTGACAATACCGAGCGCGCTGGACAATCCTGACGGTGCTGAACAATACCGAGCGCGCTGGACAATCCTGATGGTGCTGAGCAATACTGAGTGTGCTGGACAATACAGAGTGCGCTGGACAATCTTGACAGCGCTGCACAATACCGAGTGCGCTAGGTAATCCTGACTGTGCGGAACAATACCGAATGCGCTGGACAATCCTGACTGCGCTGAACAATACCGATTGCGCTGGACAATCCTGACTGTGATGAACAATACCGAGTGCGCTGGACAATCCTGACTGTGCTGATCAATACCGAGTGCGCTGGACAATCCTGACTGTGCAGAACAATACCGAGTGCGCTGGACAATCCTGACTGTGCTGAACAATACCGAGTGCGCTGGACAATCCTGACTGTGCTGAACAATACCGAGTGCGCTGGACAATCCTGACTGTGCTGATCAATACCGAGAGCGCTGGACAATCCTGACTGTGCTGAGCAATACCGAGCGCACTGGACAATCCTGACTGTGCTGAACAATACCGAGTGCGCTTGGTAATCCTGACTGTGCTGAGCAATACTGAGTGTGCTGGACAGTACCAAGTGAGCTGGACAATCCAGACGGTGCTGAACAATACCGGGTGCGCTGGACAATCCTGACTGTGCTGAACAATCCTGACTGTGCTGAACAATACCGAATGGGCTGGTTAATTCTGACTGCTGAAGAATACCGAGTGCGCTATGGTAATGCTGACTGTGCTGAACACTGCCGAGTGCGCTGGGCAATCCGTACAGTGCTGAACAATACTGAGTGCGCTGGGTAATCCTGACTGTGCTGAGCAATACCGAGTGCGCTGGACAATTCTGACTGTGCTGAACAATACCGAGTGTGCTGGGTAATCCTGACTGTGCTGAACAATACCGAGCGCGCTGAACAATCCTGACTGTGCTGAACAATACCGAGTGTGCTGGGCAATCCTGACAGTGCTGAACAATACCGAGTGCGCTTGGTAATCCTGACTGTGCTGAACAATACCGAGCGCACTGGACAATCCTGACTGTGCTGAGCAATACCGAGTACGCTGGACAATCCTGACTGTGCTGTACAATACCGTGTGCGCTGGACAATCTTGACAGCGCTGCACAATACCGAGTGCGCTAGGAAATCCTGACTGTGCGGAACAATACCGAGTGCGCTGGACAATCCTGCCTGCGCTGAACAAGACCGAGTGCGCTGGACAATCCTGACTGTGCTGAACAATACCGAGTGCGCTGGGCAATCCTGGCTGTGCTGAACAATACCGAGTGTGCTGGATAATCCTGACTGTGCTGAACAATACCGAGCGCGCTGCATACTTCTGACTGCGCTGAGGATTACCGAGAGGGCTGGACAATCCTGACTGTGCTGAACAATACCGAGTGTGCTGGGCAATCCTGACTGTGCTGAACAATACCGAATGGGCTGGTTAATTCTGACTGCTGAACAATACCGAGTGCGCTATGGTAATGCTGACTGTGCTGAACACTACCGAGTGCGCTGCGCAATCCTGACAGTGCTGAACAATACTGAGCGCGCTGGGTAATCCTGACTGTGCTGAGCAATCCCGAGTGCGCTGGACAATTCTGACTGTGCTGAACAATACCGAGTGTGCTGGACAATACTGAGTGTGCTGAGCAATCCTGACTGTGCTGAACAATACTGAGTGTGCTGAGCAATACCGAGAGCGCTGGACAATCCTGACTGCGCTGAGCAATACCGAGTCCGCTGGGTAAGCCTGACTGTGCTGAACAATACCGAGTGCGCTTGGTAATGCTGACTGTGCTGAACAATACCGAGTGCGCTGGGCAATCCTGATTGTGCTGAACAATACTGAGTGTGCTGGACAATCCTGACTGTGCTGAACAATACTGAGTGTGCTGGACAATCCTGACTGTGCTGAACAATACCGAGTGTGCTGGACAATCCTGACAGTGCTGAACAATACTGAGCGCGCTGGGTAATCTTGACTGTGCTGAGCAATACCGAGTGCGCTGGACAATTCTGACTGTGCTGAACAATACCGAATGTGCTGGGTAATCCTGACTGTGCTGAACAATACCGAGCGCGCTGGACAATCCTGACTGTGCTGAACAATACCGAGTGTGCTGGACAATCCTGACTGTGCTGAACAATACCGAGTGCGCTTGGTAATCCTGACTGTGCTGAACAATATCGAACACACTGGACAATCCTGACTGTGCTGAACAATACCGAGTACGCTGGACAATCCTGACTGTGCTGAACAATACCGAGTGCGCTGGACAATGCTGACTGTGCTGAACAATACCGAGTGAGCTGGACAATCCTGACAGCGCTGAACAATACCGAGTGCGCTGGACAATCTTGACTATTCTGAGCAATACCGAGTGCGCTGGACAATCCTGACAGCGCTGAGCAATACCGAGTGCGCTGGACAATACTGACTGTGCTGAACAATACCGAGACGCTGGACAATCCTGACAGCGCTGAGCAATACCGAGTGTGCTGGACAATCCTGACAGAGCTGAGCAATACCGAGTGCGTTGGACAATCCTGACTGTGCTGAGCAATACCGAGTGCGCTGGACAATCCTGACTGTGCTGAACAATACCGAGTGCGCTGGACAATCCTGACTGTGCTGAACAATACCGAGTGCGCTGGACACTCCTGACTGTGCAGAACAATACCGAGTGCGCTGGACAATCCTGACTGTGCTGATCAATATCGAGAGCGCTGGACATTCCTGACTGTGCTGAGCAATACCGAGCGCGCTGGACAATCCTGACTGTGCATAACAATGCTGAGTGAGCTGGTCAATCCTGACTGCGCTGAGCAATACCGAGTGAGCTGGACAATCCTGACTGTGCTGAACAATACCGAGTGAGCTGGACAATCCTGACTGTGCTGAGCAATACCGAGTGCGCTGGACAATCCTGACTATGCTGAACAATACTGAGTGCGCTGGACAATCCTGACTGTGCTGAACAATACTGAGTGCGCTGGGTAATCCTGACTGTGCAGAACAATACCGAGCGCGCTGGACAATCCTGATGGTGCAGAGCTATACTGAGTGTGCTGGACAGTACAGAGTGCGCTGGACAATCTTGACAGCGCTGGACAATACCGAGTGCGCTAGGTAATCCTGACTGTGCTGAACAATACCGAGTGCGCTGGACAATCCTGACTGTGCTGAACAATACCGAATGTGCTGGATAATCCTGACTGTGCTGAGCAATACCGAGTGCGCTGGGTATGCCTGACTGTGCTGAACAATACCGAGTGCGCTGGACAATACTGAGTGTGCTGAGCAATCCTGACTGTGCTGAACAATACTGAGTGTGCTGAGCAATACCGAGAGCGCTGGACAATCCTGACTGTGCTGAACAATACCGAGTGCGCTGGACAATCCTGACTGTGCTGATCAATACCGAGAGCGCTGGACAATCCTGACTGTGCTGACAATACCGAGCGCGCTGGACAATCCTGACGGTGCTGAACAATACCGAGCGCGCTGGACAATCCTGACAGTGCTGAACAATACCGAGTGCGCTTGGTAATCCTGACTGTGCTGAACAATACCGAGCGCACTGGACAATCCTGACTGTGCTGAGCAATACCGAGCGCACTGGACAATCCTGACTGTGCTGAACAATACCGAGTGCGCTTGGTAATCCTGACTGTGCTGAGCAATACTGAGTGTGCTGGACAGTACCAAGTGAGCTGGACAATCCAGACGGTGCTGAACAATACTGGGTGCGCTGGACAATCCTGACTGTGCTGAACAATCCTGACTGTGCTGAACAATACCGAATGGGCTGGTTAATTCTGACTGCTGAAGAATACCGAGTGCGCTATGGTAATGCTGACAGTGCTGAACAATACCGAGTGCGCTGGGCAATCCTGACAGTGCTGAACAATACTGAGCGCGCTGGGTAATCTTGACTGTGCTGAGCAATACCGAGTGCGCTGGACAATTCTGACTGTGCTGAACAATACCCAATGTGCTGGGTAATCCTGACTGTGCTGAACAATACCGAGCGCGCTGGACAATCCTGACTGTGCTGAACAATACCGAGTGTGCTGGACAATCCTGACTGTGCTGAACAATACCGAGTGTGCTGGACAATCCTGACTGTGCTGAACAATACCGAGTGCGCTTGGTAATCCTGACTGTGCTGAACAATATCGAACACTCTGGACAATCCTGACTGTGCTGAACAATACCGAGTACGCTGGACAATCCTGATTGTGCTGAACAATACCGAGTGCGCTGGACAATCCTGACTGTGCTGAACAAATCCGAGTACGCTGGACAATCCTGACTGTGCTGAACCATACCGAGTGTGCTGGACAATCCTGACTGTGCAGAACAATACTGAGTGTGCTGGATAATCCTGACTGTGCTAAACAATACCGAGTGCACTGGGCAATCCTGATTGTGCTGAGCAATACCGAGTGCGCTGGGTACTTCTGACTGTGCTGAACAATACCGAGTGCGCTCGACAATCCTGACTGTGCTGAACAATACCGATTGCGCTGGACAATCCTGACTGTGCTGAACAATACAGAGTGCGCTGGACAATCCTGACTGTGCTGAACAATACCGAGTGCGCTGGACAATCCTGACTGTGCTGATCAATACCGAGAGCGCTGGACAATCCTGACTGTGCTGAGCAATACCGAGCGCACTGGACAATCCTGACTGTGCTGAACAATACCGAGTGCGCTTGGTAATCCTGACTGTGCTGAGCAATACTGAGTGTGCTGAACAGTACCGAGTGAGTTGGACAATCCAGACGGTGCTGAACAATACCGGGTGCGCTGGACAATCCTGACTGTGCTGAACAATCCTGACTGTGCTGGACAATACCGAATGGGCTGGTTAATTCTGACTGCTGAAGAATACCGAGTGCGCTATGGTAATGCTGACTGTGCTGAACACTACCGAGTGCGCTGGACAATCCGGACAGTGCTGAACAATACTGAGTGCGCTGGGTAATCCTGACTGTGCTGAGCAATACCGAGTGCGCTGGACAATTCTGACTGTGCTGAACAATACCGAGTGTGCTGGGTAATCCTGACTGTGCTGAACAATACCGAGCGCGCTGAACAATCGTGACTGTGCTGAACAATACCGAGTGTGCTGGGCAATCCTGACAGTGCTTAACAATACCGAGTGCGCTTGGTAATCCTGACTGTGCTGAACAATACCGAGCGCACTGGACAATCCTGACTGTGCTGAGTAATACCGAGTACGCTGGACAATCCTGACTGTTCTGTACAATACCGAGTGCGCTGGACAATCCTGACTGTGCTGAACAATACCGAGTGTGCTGGACAATCCTGACTGTGCTGATCAATACCGAGAGCGCTGGACAATCCTGACTGTGCTGACAATACCGAGCGCGCTGGACAATCCTGACGGTGCTGAACAATACCGAGCGCGCTGGACAATCCTGATGGTGCTGAGCAATACTGAGTGTGCTGGACAATACAGAGTGCGCTGGACAATCTTGACAGCGCTGCACAATACCGAGTGCGCTAGGTAATCCTGACTGTGCGGAACAATACCAAATGCGCTGGACAATCCTGACTGCGCTGAACAATACCGATTGCGCTGGACAATCCTGACTGTGCTGAACAATACCGAGTGCGCTGGACAATCCTGACTGTGCAGAACAATACCGAGTGCGCTGGACAATCCTGACTGTGCTGAACAATACAGAGTGCGCTGGACAATCCTGACTGTGCTGATCAATACCGTGAGCGCTGGACAATCCTGACTGTGCTGAGCAATACCGAGCGCACTGGACAATCCTGACTGTGCTGAACAATACAGAGTGCGCTTGGTAATCCTGACTGTGCTGAGCAATACTGAGTGTGCTGGACAGTACCGAGTGAGCTGGACAATCCAGACGGTGCTGAACAATACCGGGTGCGCTGGACAATCCTGACTGTGCTGAACAATCCTGACTGTGCTGAACAATACCGAATGGGCTGGTTAATTCTGACTGCTGAAGAATACCGAGTGCGCTATGGTAATGCTGACTGTGCTGAACACTGCCGAGTGCGCTCGACAATCCTGACTGTGCTGAACAATACAGAGTGCGCTGGACAATCCTGACTGTGCTGATCAATACTGAGTGCGCTGGACAATCCTGACTGTGCTGATCAATACCGAGAGCGCTGGACAATCCTGACTGTGCTGAGCAATACCGAGTGCGCTTGGTAATCCTGACTGTGCTGAGCAATACTGAGTGAGCTGAACAGTACCGAGTGAGTTGGACAATCCAGACGGTGCTGAACAATACCGGGTGCGCTGGACAATCCTGACTGTGCTGAACAATACCGAGTGTGCTGGGTAATCCAGACTGTGCTGAACAATACCGAGCGCGCTGAACAATCCTGACTGTGCTGATCAATACCGAGAGCGCTGGACAATCCTGACTGTGCTGACAATACCGAGCGTGCTGGACAATCCTGACGGTGCTGAACAATACCGAGCGCGCTGGACAATCCTGATGGTGCTGAGCAATACTGAGTGCGCTGGACAATCTTGACAGCGCTGCACAATACCGAGTGCGCTAGGTAATCCTGACTGTGCGGAACAATACCGAATGCGCTGGACAATCCTGACTGCGCTGAACAATACCGATTGCGCTGGACAATCCTGACTGTGATGAACAATACCGAGTGCGCTGGACAATCCTGACTGTGCTGATCAATACCGAGTGCGCTGGACAATCCTGACTGTGCAGAACAATGCCGAGTGCGCTGGACAATCCTGACTGTGCTGAACAATACCGAGAGCGCTGGACAATCCTGACTGTGCTGAACAATACCGAGTGCGCTGGACAATCCTGACTGTGCTGATCAATACCGAGAGCGCTGGACAATCCTGACTGTGCTGAGCAATACCGAGCGCACTGGACAATCCTGACTGTGCTGAACAATACCGAGTGCGCTTGGTAATCCTGACTGTGCTGAGCAATACTGAGTGTGCTGGACAGTACCAAGTGAGCTGGACAATCCAGACGGTGCTGAACAATACCGGGTGCGCTGGACAATCCTGACTGTGCTGAACAATACCGAGCGCGCTGAACAATCCTGACTGTGCTGAACAATACCGAGTGTGCTGGGCAATCCTGACAGTGCTGAACAATACCGAGTGCGCTTGGTAATCCTGACTGTGCTGAACAATACCGAGCGCACTGGACAATCCTGACTGTGCTGAGCAATACCGAGTACGCTGGACAATCCTGACTGTGCTGTACAATACCGAGTGCGCTGGACAATCTTGACAGCGCTGCACAATACCGAGTGCGCTAGGTAATCCTGACTGTGCGGAACAATACCGAGTGCGCTGGACAATCCTGCCTGCGCTGAACAATACCGAGTGCGCTGGACAATCCTGACTGTGCTGAACAATACCGAGTGCGCTGGGCAATCCTGGCTGTGCTGAACAATACCGAGTGTGCTGGATAATCCTGACTGTGCTGAACAATACCGAGAGCGCTGCATACTTCTGACTGCGCTGAGGAATACCGAGTGGGCTGGACAATCCTGACTGTGCTGAACAATACCGAATGGGCTGGTTAATTCTGACTGCTGAACAATACCGAGTGCGCTATGGTAATGCTGACTGTGCTGAACACTAACGAGTGCGCTGCGCAATCCTGACAGTGCTGAACAATACTGAGCGCGCTGGGTAATCCTGACTGTGCTGAGCAATCCCGAGTGCGCTGGACAATTCTAACTGTGCTGAACAATACCGAGTGTGGTGGGTAATCCTGACTGTGCTGAACATAACCGAGCGCGCTGGACAATCCTGACTGTGCTGAACAATACCGAGTGTGCTGGGCAATCCTGACAGTGCTGAACAATACCGAGTGCGCTTGGTAATCCTGACTGTGCTGAACAATACCGAGCGCACTGGACAATCCTGACTGTGCTGAACAATACCGAGTGCGCTGGACAATCCTGACTGTGCTGAACAATACCGAGTGCGTTGGACAATCCTGACTGTGCGGAGCAATACCGAGTGCGCTGGGTAAGCCTGACTGTGCTGAACAATACCGAGTGCGATGGACAATCCTGACTGCGCTGAACAGTACCGAGTACGCTGGACAATCCTGACTGTGCTGAACAATACCGAGTGAGCTGGACAATCCTGACTGTGCTGAACAATACCGAGTGCGCTGGACAATCCTGACTGTGCTGAACAATACCGAGTACGCTGGACAATCCTGACTGTACTGGGCAATACCGAGTGCGCTGGGTAAGCCTGACTGTGCTGAGCAATACCGAGTGCGCTAGGTAAGCCTGACTGTGCTGAACAATACCGAGTGCGCTGGACAATCCTGAGTGTGCTGGATAATCCTGACTTCGCTGAGCAATCCTGACTGCACTGGACAATCTTGACTGCGCTGGACAATCCTGACTGCGCAGAGCAAGACTGAGTGTGCTGGGTAAGCCTGACTGTGCTGAACAATACCGAGTGCGCTGGGTAAGCCTGACTGTGCTGAAGACTACCGAGCGAGCTGGGTAAGCCTGACTGTGCTGAGCAATACCGAGTGCGCTGGACAATCCTGACTGAGCTGAACAATACCGAGCGCACTGGGTAATCCTGACTGTGCTGAGCAATACGGAGTGCGCTGGGTAAGCCTGACTGTGCTGAGCAATACCGAGTGCGATGGACAATCCTGACTGCGCTGAACAGTACCGAGTACGCTGGACAATCCTGACTGTGCTGAACAATACCGAGTGCGCTGGACAATCCTGACTGTGCTGAACGATACCGAGTACGCTGGACAATCCTGACTGTGCTGGGCAATACCGAGTGCGCTGGGTAAGCCTGACTGTGCTGAGCAATACCGAGTGCGCTGGGTAAGCCTGACTGTGCTGAACAATACCGAGTGCGCTGGACAATACTGAGTGTGCTGGATAATCCTGACTGCGCTGAGCAATCCTGACTGCACTGGACAATCCTGACTGCGCTGGACAATCCTGACTGCGCTGAGCAAGACTGAGTGTGCTGGGTAAGCCTGACTGTGCTGAACAATACCGAGTGCGCTGGGTAAGCCTGACTGTGCTGAACAATACCGAGCGCGCTGGGTAATCCTGACTGTGCTGAGCAATACCGAGTGCGCTGGGTAAGCCTGCCTGTGCTGAGCAATACCGAGTGCGCTGGTTAAGCCTGACTGTGCTGAACAATACCGAGTGCGCTGGACAATACTGAGTGTGCTGGATAATCCTGACTGCGCTGAGCAATCCTGACTGCACTGGACAATCCTGAATGCGCTGTACAATCCTGACTGCGCTGAGAAGACTGAGTGTGCTGGGTAAGCCTGACTGTGCTGAACAATACCGAGTGCGCTGGGTAAGCCTGAATGTGCTGAACAGTACCGAGCGCGCTGGGTAAGCGTGACTGTCCTGAGCAATACCGAGTGCGCTGGACAATCCTGACTGAGCTGAACAATACCGAGCGCACTGGGTAATCCTGACTGTGCTGAGCAATACCGAGTGCACTGGGTAAGCCTGACTGTGCTGAACAATACCGAGTGCGCTGCGCAATCCTGACAGTGCTGAACACTACTGAGCGCGCTGGGTAATCCTGACTGTGCTGAGCAATCCCGAGTGCGCTGGACAATTCTGACTGTGCTGAACAATACCGAGTGTGCTGGGTAATCCTGACTGTGCTGAACAATACCGAGCGCGCTGGACAATCCTGACTGTGCTGAACAATACCGAGTGTGCTGGGCAATCCTGACAGTGCTGAACAATACCGAGTGCGCTTGGTAATCCTGACTGTGCTGAACAATACCGAGCGCACTGGACAATCCTGACTGTGCTGAACAATACCGAGTGCGCTGGACAATCCTGACTGTGCTGAACAATACCGAGTGCGATGGACAATCCTGACTGTGCTGAGCAATACCGAGTGCGCTGGGTAAGCCTGACTGTGCTGAACAATACCGAGTGCGATGGACAATCCTGACTGCGCTAAACAGTACCGAGTACGCTGGACAATCCTGACTGTGCTGAACAATACCGAGTGAGCTGGACAATCCTGACTGTGCTGAACAATACCGAGTGCGCTGGACAATCCTGACTGTGCTGAACAATACCGAGTACGCTGGACAATCCTGACTGTGCTGGGCAATACCGAGTGCGCTGGGTAAGCCTGACTGTGCTGAGCAATACCGAGTGCGCTGGGTAAGCCTGACTGTGCTGAACAATACCGAGTGCGCTGGACAATACTGAGTGTGCTGGATAATCCTGACTGCGCTGAGCAATCCTGACTGCACTGGATAATCCTGACTGCGCTGGACAATCCTGACTGCGCTGAGCAAGACTGAGTGTGCTGGGTAAGCCTGACTGTGCTGATCAATACCGAGTGCGCTGGGTAAGCCTGACTGTGCTGAGCAATACCGAGTGCGCTGGACAATCCTGACTGAGCTGAACAATACCGAGCGCACTGAGTAATCCTGACTGTGCTGAGCAATACGGAGTGCGCTGGGTAAGCCTGACTGTGCTGAGCAATACCGAGTGCGATGGACAATCCTGACTGCGCTGAACAGTACCGAGTACGCTGGACAATCCTGACTGTGCAGAACAATACCGAGTGAGCTGGACAATCCTGAATGTGCTGAACAATACCGAGTGCGCTGGACAATCCTGACTGTGCTGAACAATACCGAGTACGCTGGACAATCCTGACTGTGCTGGTCAATACCGAGTGCGCTGGGTAAGCCTGACTGTGCTGAGCAATACCGAGTGCGCTGGGTAAGCCTGACTGTGCTGAACAATACCGAGTGCGCTGGACAATACTGAGTGTGCTGGATAATCCTGACTGCGCTGAGCAATCCTGACTGCACTGGACAATCCTGACTGCGCTGGACAATCCTGACTGCGCTGAGCAAGACTGAGTGTGCTGGGTAAGCCTGACTGTGCTGAACAATACCGAGTGCGCTGGGTAAGCCTGACTGTGCTGAACAATACCGAGGGCGCTGGGTAATCCTGACTGTGCTGAGCAATACCGAGTGCGCTGGGTAAGCCTGCCTGTGCTGAGCAATACCGAGTGCGCTGGTTAAGCCTGACTGTGCTGAACAATACCGAGTGCGCTGGGTAAGCCTGACTGTGCTGAACAGTACCGAGCGCGCTGGGTAAGCGTGACTGTGCTGAGCAATACCGAGTGCGCTGGACAATCCTGACTGAGCTGAACAATACCGAGCGCACTGGGTAATCCTGACTGTGCTGAGCAATACCGAGTGCGCTGGGTAAGCCTGACTGTGCTGAGCAATACCGAGTGCGCTGGGTAAGCCTGACTGTGCTGAACAATACCGAGTGCGCTGGATAATACTGAATGTGCTGGATAATCCTGACTGTGCTGAGCAATCCTGACTGCACTGGACAATCCTGACTGCGCTGGACAATCCTGACTGCGCAGAGCAAGACAGAGTGTGCTGGGTAAGCCTGACTGTGCTGAACAATACCGCGTGCTCTGGGTAAGCCTGACTGTGCTGAACAATCCTGACTGTGCTGAACAATACCGAGTGCGCTGGGTAAGCCTGACTGTGCTGAACAATAACGAGTGCGCTGGACAATCCTGACTGCTGAACAATACCGAGTGCGCTGGGTAAGCCTGACTGTGCTGAACAATACCGAGCGCGCTGGGTAATCCTGACTGTGCTGAGCAATACCGAGTGCGCTGGGAAAGCCTGACCGTGCTGGACAATACTGAGTGTGCTGAGCAATACCGAGTGCGCTGGATCATCCTGAATGAGCTGAACTATACCGAGCGAACTGGGTAATCCTGAATGTGCTGATCAATACTGAGTGCGCTGGGTAAGCCTGACTGTGCTGAGCAATACCGAGTGCGCTGGACAATCCTGACTGTGCTGAACAATACCGAGTGCGCTGGACAATACTGAGTGTGCTGGATAATCCTGACTGCGCTGAGCAATCCTGACTGCACTGGACAATCCTGACTGCGCTGGACAATCCTGACTGCGCAGAGCAAGACTGAGTGTGCTGGGTAAGCCTGACTGTGCTGACCAATACCGAGTGCCCTGGGTAAGCCTGACTGTGCTGAACAATCCTGACTGTGCTGAACAATACCGAGTGCGCTGGGTAAGCCTGACTGTGCTGAACAATACCGAGTGCACTGGACAATACTGAGTGTGCTGGATAATCCTGACTGCGCTGAGCAATCCTGACTGCACTGGACAATCCTGACTGCGCTGGACAATCCTGACTGCGCAGAGCAAGACTGAGTGTGCTGGGTAAGCCTGACTGTGCTGAACAATACCGAGTGCCCTGGGTAAGCCTGACTGTGCTGAACAATCCTGACTGTGCTGAACAATACAGAGTGCGCGGGACAATCCTGACTGTGCTGAACAATACCGAGCGCACTGGGTAATCCTGACTGTGCTGAGCAATACCGAGTGCGCTGGGTAAGCCTGACCGTGCTGAACAATAACGAGTGCGCTGGACAATACTGAGTGTGCTGAGCAATCCTGACTGTGCTGAACAATACTGAGTGTGCTGAGCAATACCGAGAGCGCTGGACAATCCTGACTGCGCTGAGCAATACCGAGTGCGCTGGGTAAGCCTGACTGGGCTGAACAATAGCGAGTGCGCTGGGTAATTCTGACTGTGCTGAACAATACCGAGTGCGCTTGGTAATGCTGACTGTGCTGAACAATACCGAGTGCGCTGGACAATCCTGACTGTGCCTAACAAAACTGAGTGTGCTGGACAATCGGACTGTGCTGAACAATACCGTGTGTGCTGCACAATCCTGACTGTGCTGAGCAATACCGAGCGCGCTGGACAATCCTGACTGTGCTGAACAATACCGAGTGTGCTGGGCAATCCTGACTGTGCTGAACAATATCGTGTGCGGTTGGTAATCCTGACTGTGCTGAGCAATACTGAGTGCGCTGGACAATCCAGACTGTGCTGAACAATACCGGGTGTGCTGGGTAATCCTGACTGTGCTGAACAATACCGAGTGTGCTGGGCAATCCTGACTGTGCTGAACAATACCGAGTGTGCTTGGTAATCCTGACTGTGCTGAACAATACCGAGTGCGCTGGGTAGTCCTGACAGTGCTGAGCTATACCGAGTGCGCTGGACAATCCTGACTGCGCTGAACAATACCGAGTTCACTGGACAATCCTGACTGTGCTGAACAATACCGAGTGCGCTGGGTAATCCTGACTGTGCTGAGCCATGCTGACTGTGCTGAACAATACTGAGTGTGCTGGACAATCCTGATGGTGCTGAACAATACCGAGTGGGCTGGGTAATCCTGACTGTACTGAACAATACCGAGTGAGCTGGGCAATCCTGACTGTGCTGAACAATACCGAGTGCGCTGGACAATCCTGACTGTGCTGAGCAATACCGAGTACGCTGGGTAATCCTGACTGTGCTGAACAATACCGAGTGGGCTGGGTAATCCTGACTGTGCTGAACAATACCGAGTGCGCTGGGTAATCCTGACAGTGCTGAGCAATACCGAGTGCGGTGGACAATCCTGACTGCGCTGAACAATATCGAGTTCGCTGGACAATCCTGACTGTGCTGAGCAATACCGAGTACGCTGGGTAATCCTGACTGTGCTGAACAATACCGAGCGCACAGGGTAATCCTGACTGTGCTGAGCAATACCGAGTGCGCTGGGTAAGCCTGACTGTGCTGAGCAATACCGAGTGCGCTGGGTAAGCCTGACTGTGCTGAGCAATACCGAGTGCGCTGGGTAAGCCTGACTGTGCTGAAAAATACCGAGTGCGCTGGACAATACTGAATGTGCTGGATAATCCTGACTGCGCTGAGCAATCCTGACTGCACTGGACAATCCTGACTGCGCTGGACAATCCTGACTGCGCAGCGCAAGACAGAGTGTGCTGGGTAAGCCTGACTGTGCTGAACAATACCGAGTGCCCTGGGTAAGCCTGACTGTGCTGAACAATCCTGACTGTGCTGAACAATACCGAGTGCGCTGGGTAAGCCTGACTGTGCTGAACAATAACGAGTGCGCTGGACAATCCTGACTGTGCTGAACAATACCGAGCGCGCTGGGTAATCCTGACTGTGCTGAGCAATACCGAGTGCGCTGGGAAAGCCTGACCGTGCTGAACAATACCGAGTGCGCTGGACAATACTGAGTGTGCTGAGCAATACCGAGTGCGCTGGATCATCCTGAATGAGCTGAACTATACCGAGCGAACTGGGTAATCCTGAATGTGCTGATCAATACCGAGTGCGCTGGGTAAGCCTGACTGTGCTGAGCAATACCGAGTGCGCTGGACAATCCTGACTGTGCTGAACAATACCGAGTGCGCTGGACAATATTGAGTGTGCTGGATAATCCTGACTGCGCTGAGCAATCCTGACTGCACTGGACAATCCTGACTGCGCTGGACAATCCTGACTGCGCAGAGCAAGACTGAGTGTGCTGGGTAAGCCTGACTGTGCTGAACAATACCGAGTGCCCTGGGTAAGCCTGACTGTGCTGAACAATCCTGACTGTGCTGAACAATACCGAGTGCGCTGGGTAAGCCTGACTGTGCTGAACAATACCGAGTGCGCTGGACAATACTGAGTGTGCTGGATAATCCTGACTGCGCTGAGCAATCCTGACTGCACTGGACAATCCTGACTGCACTGGACAATCCTGACTGCGCAGAGCAAGACTGAGTGTGCTGGGTAAGCCTGACTGAGCTGAACAATACCGAGTGCCCTGGGTAAGCCTGACTGTGCTGAACAATCCTGACTGTGCTGAACAATACCGAGTGCGCTGGACAATCCTGACTGTGCTGAACAATACCGAGCGCGCTGGGTAATCCTGACTGTGCTGAGCAATACCGAGTGCGCTGGGTAAGCCTGACCGTGCTGAACAATAACGAGTGCGCTGGACAATACCGAGTGTGCTGAGCAATCCTGACTGTGCTGAACAATACTGAGTGTGCTGAGCAATACCGAGAGCGCTGGACAATCCTGACTGCGCTGAGCAATACCGAGTGCGCTGGGTAAGCCTGACTTGGCTGAACAATAGCGAGTGCGCTGGGTAATTCTGACTGTGCTGAACAATACCGAGTGCGCTTGGTAATGCTGACTGTGCTGAACAATACCGAGTGCGCTGGACAATCCTGACTGTGCCTAACAAAACTGAGTGTGCTGGACAATCGGACTGTGCTGAACAATACCGTGTGTGCTGGACAATCCTGACAGTGCTGAACAATACTGAGCGCGCTGGGTAATCCTGACTGTGCTGAGCAATACCGAGGGCGCTGAACAATTCTGACTGTGCTGAACAATACCGAGTGTGCTGGGTAATACTGACTGTGCTGAACATTACCGAGCGCGCTGGACAATCCTGACTGTGCTGAACAATACCGAGTGTGCTGGGCAATCCTGACTGTGCTGAACAATATCGTGTGCGCTTGGTAATCCTGACTGTGCTGTGCAATACTGAGTGCGCTGGACAATACTGACTGTGCTGAACAATACCGGGTGTGCTGGGTAATCCTGACTGTGCTGAACAATACCGAGTGTGCTGGGCAATCCTGACTGTGCTGAACAATACCAAGTGCGCTTGGTAATCCTGACTGTGCTGAACAATACCGAGTGCGCTGGGTAGTCCTGACAGTGCTGAGCTATACCGAGTGCGCTGGACAATCCTGACTGCGCTGAACAATACCGAGTTCGCTGGACAATCCTGACTGTGCTGAACAATACCGAGTGCGCTGGGTAATCCTGACTGTGCTGAGCCATGCTGACTGTGCTGAACAATACTGAGTGTGCTGGACAATACCGAGTGAGTTGGACAATCCTGATGGTGCTGAACAATACCGAGTGGGCTGGGTAATCCTGACTGTACTGAACAATACCGAGTGAGCTGGGCAATCCTGACTGTGCTGAACAATACCGAGTGCGCTGGACAATCCTGACTGTGCTGAGCAATACCGAGTACGCTGGGTAATCCTGACTGTGCTGAACAATACCGAGTGGGCTGGGTAATCCTGACTGTGCTGAACAATACCGAGTGCGCTGGGTAATCCTGACAGTGCTGAGCAATACCGAGTGCGGTGGACAATCCTGACTGCGCTGAACAATATCGAGTTCGCTGGACAATCCTGACTGTGCTGAGCAATACCGAATACGCTGGGTAATCCTGACTGTGCTGAACAATACCGAGCGCACTGGGTAATCCTGACTGTGCTGAGCAATACCGAGTGCGCTGGGTAAGCCTGACTGTGCTGAGCAATACCGAGTGCGCTGGGTAAGCCTGACTGTGCTGAAAAATACCGAGTGCGCTGGACAATACTGAATGTGCTGGATAATCCTGACTGCGCTGAGCAATCCTGACTGCACTGGACAATCCTGACTGCGCTGGACAATCCTGACTGCGCAGAGCAAGACAGAGTGTGCTGGGTAAGCCTGACTGTGCTGAACAATACCGAGTGCCCTGGGTAAGCCTGACTGTGCTGAACAATAACGAGTGCGCTGGACAATCCTGACTGTGCTGAACAATACCGAGCGCGCTGGGTAATCCTGACTGTGCTGAGCAATACCGAGTGCGCTGGGAAAGCCTGACCGTGCTGAACAATACCGAGTGCGCTGGACAATACTGAGTGTGCTGAGCAATACCGAGTGCGCTGGATCATCCTGAATGAGCTGAACTATACCGAGCAAACTGGGTAATCCTGAATGTGCTGATCAATACCGAGTGCGCTGGGTAAGCCTGACTGTGCTGAGCAATACCGAGTGCGCTGGACAATCCTGACTGTGCTGAACAATACCGAGTGCGCTGGACAATATTGAGTGTGCTGGATAATCCTGACTGCGCTGAGCAATCCTGACTGCACTGGACAATCCTGACTGCGCTGGACAATCCTGACTGCGCAGAGCAAGACTGAGTGTGCTGGGTAAGCCTGACTGTGCTGAACAATACCGAGTGCCCTGGGTAAGCCTGACTGTGCTGAACAATCCTGACTGTGCTGAACAATACCGAGTGCGCTGGGTAAGCCTGACTGTGCTGAACAATACCGAGTGCGCTGGACAATACTGAGTGTGCTGGATTATCCTGACTGCGCTGAGCAATCCTGACTGCACTGGACAATCCTGACTGCGCTGGACAATCCTGACTGCGCAGAGCAAGACTGAGTGTGCTGGGTAAGCCTGACTGAGCTGAACAATACCGAGTGCCCTGGGTAAGCCTGACTGTGCTGAACAATCCTGACTGTGCTGAACAATACCGAGTGCGCTGGACAATCCTGACTGTGCTGAACAATACCGAGCGCGCTGGGTAATCCTGACTGTGCTGAGCAATACCGAGTGCGCTGGGTAAGCCTGACCGTGCTGAACAATAACGAGTGCGCTGGACAATACCGAGTGTGCTGAGCAATCCTGACTGTGCTGAACAATACTGAGTGTGCTGAGCAATACCGAGAGCGCTGGACAATCCTGACTGCGTTGAGCAATACCGAGTGCGCTGGGTAAGCCTGACTGTGCTGAACAATAGCGAGTGCGCTGGGTAATTCTGACTGTGCTGAACAATACCGAGTGCGCTTGGTAATGCTGACTGTGCTGAACAATACCGAGTGCGCTGGACAATCCTGACTGTGCCTAACAAAACTGAGTGTGCTGGACAGTCGGACTGTGCTGAACAATACCGTGTGTGCTGGACAATCCTGACAGTGCTGAACAATACTGAGCGCGCTGAGTAATCCTGACTGTGCTGAGCAATACCGAGGGCGCTGGACAATTCTGACTGTGCTGAACAATACCGAGTGTGCTGGGTAATCCTGACTGTGCTGAACATTACCGAGCGCGCTGGACAATCCTGACTGTGCTGAACAATACCGAGTGTGCTGGGCAATCCTGACTGTGCTGAACAATATCGTGTGCGCTTGGTAATCCTGACTGTGCTGAGCAATACTGAGTGCGCTGGACAATCCGGACTGTGCTGAACAATACCGAGTGTGCTGGGTAATCCTGACTCTGCTGAACAATACCGAGTGTGCTGGGCAATCCTGACTGTGCTGAACAATACCGAGTGCGCTTGGTAATCCTGACTGTGCTGAACAATACCGAGTGCGCTGTGTAATCCTGACAGTGCTGAGCTATACCGAGTGCGCTGGACAATCCTGACTGCGCTGAACAATACCGAGTTCGCTGGACAATCCTGACTGTGCTGAACAATACCGAGTGCGCTGGGTAATCCTGACTGTGCTGAGCCATGCTGACTGTGCTGAACAAGACTGAGTGTGCTGGACAATACCAAGTGAGTTGGACAATCCTGACGGTGCTGAACAATACCGAGTTGGCTGGGTAATCCTGACTGTGCTGAACAATACCGAGTGAGCTGGGCAATCCTGACTGTGCTGAGCAATACCGAGTGCGCTGGACAATTCTGACTGTGCTGAACAATACCGAGTGAGCTGGGCAATCCTGACTGTGCTGAGCAATACCGAGTGCGCTGGACAATTCTGACTGTGCTGAACAATACCGAGTGCGCTGGACAATCCTGACTGTGCTGAGCAATACCAAGTACGCTGGGTAATCCTGACTGTGCTGAACAATACCGAGTGCGCTGGGTGATCCTGACAGTGCTGAGCAATACCGAGTGCGGTGGACAATCCTGACTGCGCTGAACAATACCGAGTTCGCTGGACAATCCTGACTGTGCTGAACAATACCGAGTGCGCTGGGTAATCCTGACTGTGCTGAGCCATACTGGCTGTGCTGAACAATACTGAGTGTGCTGGACAATACCGAGTGAGTTGGACAATCCTGACGGTGCTGAACAATACCGAGTGCGCTGGACAATCCTGACTGTGCTGAACAATATCGAGTGCGCTGGACAATCCTGACTCTGCAGTACAATACTGATTGTGCTGGATAATCCTGACTGTGCTGAACAATACCGAGCGCACTGGGCAATCCTGACTGTGCTGAGCAATACCGAGTGCGCTGGACAATCCTGACTGTGCTGAACAATACCGAGTGCGCTGGACAATCCTGACTGTGCTGAACAATACCGAGTGCGCTGGACAATCCTGACTGTGCTGAACAATACCGAGGGCGCTGGACAATCCTGACTGTGCTGAACAATACTGAGCGCGCTGGACAATCCTGACTGTGCTGAACAATACCGAGTGCGCTTGGTAATCCTGACTGTGCTGAACAATACCGAGTGCGCTGTGTAATCCTGACAGTGCTGAGCTATACCGAGTGAGCTGGACAATCCTGACTGCGCTGAACAATACCGAGTTCGCTGGACAATCCTGAGTGTGCTGAACAATACCGAGTGCGCTGGGTAATCCTGACTGTGCTGAGCCATGCTGACTGTGCTGAACAAGACTGAGTGTGCTGGACAATACCGAGTGAGTTGGACAATCCTGACGGTGCTGAACAATACCGAGTTGGCTGGGTAATCCTGACTGTGCTGAACAATACCGAGTGAGCTGGGCAATCCTGACTGTGCTGAGCAATACCGAGTGCGCTGGACAATTCTGACTGTGCTGAACAATACCGAGTGCGCTGGACAATCCTGACTGTGCTGAGCAATACCAAGTACGCTGGGTAATCCTGACTGTGCTGAACAATACCGAGTGGGCTGGGTAATCCTGACTGTGCTGAACAATACCGAGAGCGCTGGAAAATCCTGACTGTGCTGAGCAATACCAAGTACGCTGGGTAATCCTGACTGTGCTGAACAATACCGAGTGGGCTGGGTAATCCTGACTGTGCTGAACAATACCGAGTGCGCTGGGTGATCCTGACAGTGCTGAGCAATACCGAGTGCGGTGGACAATCCTGACTGCGCTGAACAATACCGAGTTCGCTGGACAATCCTGACTGTGCTGAACAATACCGAGTGCGCTGGGTAATCCTGACTGTGCTGAGCCATACTGACTGTGCTGAACAATACTGAGTGTGCTGGACAATACCGAGTGAGTTGGACAATCCTGACGGTGCTGAACAATACCGAGCGCACTGGGCAATCCTGACTGTGCTGAGCAATACCGAGTGCGCTGGACAATCCTGACTGTGCTGAACAATACCGAGTGCGCTGGACAATCCTGACTGTGCTGAACAATACTGAGTGTGTTGGATAATCCTGACTGTGCTGAACAATACCTAGTGCGCTGGACAATCTTGACAGCGGTGGACAATACCGAATGTGCTAGGTAATCCTGACTGTGCTGAACAATACCGAGTGCGCTGGACAATCCTGACTGTGCTGAACAATACCGAGTGTCCCTGAGAGAGGACTGAGAGACACCAGTCAGTGTACAGATATCACCCGGAGAGAGAGAGGACTGAGAGACACCAGTCAGTGTACAGATATTTCCCAGAGAGAGAGGGGGGACTGAGAGACACCAGTCAGTGCACAGATATCTCCCTGAGAGAGAGGGGACTGAGAGACACCAGTCAGTGTACAGATATCTCCCTGAGAGAGAGGGGACTGAGAGACACCAGTCAGTGTACAGATATCTCCCTGAAAGAGAGAGGGGGAGTCGGAGAGACACCAGTCAGTGGACAGATATCTCCCTGAGAGAGAGAGGGGACTGAGAGACACCAGTCAGTGTATAGCTATCTCCCTGAGAGAGGGGACTGAGAGACACCAGTCAGTGTACAGATATCTCCCTGAGAGAGAGGGGACTGAGAGACACCAGTCAGTGTACAGATATCTCCCTGAGAGAGAGAGGGGACTGAGAGAGACCAGTCAGTGTACAGATATCTCCCTGAGAGAGAGAGGGGACTGAGAGAGACCAGTCAGTGTACAGATATCTCCCTGAGAGAGAGAGGACTGAGAGACACTAGTCAGTGTACAGATATCTCACTGAGAGAGAGGGCGAACTGAGATACACCAGTCAGTGTACAGATATCTCCCTGAGAGAGAGAGGACTGAGAGACACTAGTCAGTGTACAGATATCTCACTGAGAGAGAGGGCGAACTGAGAGACACCAGTCAGTGTACAGATATCTGCCGGAGAGAGAGGAACTGAGAGACACCATTCAGTGTACAGATATCTCCCTGAGAGAGAGAGGGGACTGAGAGACACGAGTCAGTGTATAGATATCTCCCTGAGAGAGAGAGAGGACTGAGAGACACCAGTCAGTGTACAGATATCTCCCTGAGAGAGAGAGGGGACTGAGAGACACCAGTCAGTGTACAGATATCTCCCTGAGAGAGAGAGAGAGGACTGAGAGACACCAGTCACTGTACAGATATCTCCCTGAGAGAGGGGACTGAGAGATACCAGTCAGTGTACAGATACCTCCCTGAGAGAGAGAGAGAGGACTGAGAGACACCCGTCAGTGTACAGATATCTCCCTGAGAGAGAGGGGACTGAGAGACACCAGTCAGTGTACAGATCTCTCCCTGAGAGAGGGGACTGAGAGATCCCAGCCAGTGTACAGATATCTCCCTGAGAGAGAGGGGGGACTGAGAGATACCAGTCAGTGTACAGATATCTCCCTGAGAGAGAGAGGGGACTGAGAGACACCAGTCAATGTACAGATACCTCCCTGAGAGAGAGGGGACTGAGAGACACCAGTCAGTGTACAGATATCTCCCTGAGAGAGAGAGAGAGGACTGGGAGACACGAGTCAGTGTACAGATATCTCCCTGAGAGAGAGAGAGGGGACTGAGAG
Source organism: Scyliorhinus torazame (assembly GCF_047496885.1). Taxonomy (NCBI): domain Eukaryota; kingdom Metazoa; phylum Chordata; class Chondrichthyes; order Carcharhiniformes; family Scyliorhinidae; genus Scyliorhinus; species Scyliorhinus torazame. Next base: position 18,558,785 of record NC_092728.1, read on the forward strand.
ACACCAGTCAATGTACAGATACCTCCCTGAGAGAGAGGGGACTGAGAGACACCAGTCAGTGTACAGATATCTCCCTGAGAGAGAGAGAGGGGACTGAGAAACACCAGTCAGTGTACAGATATCTCCCTGAGAGAGAGAGGGGACTGAGAGACACCAGTCAGTGTACAGATATCTCCCTGAGAGAGAGAGAGGGGACTGAGAAACACCAGTCAGTGTACAGATATCTCCCTGAGAGAGAGAGAGGACTGAGAGACACCAGTCAGTGTACAGATATCTCCCTGAGAGAGAGGGGACTGAGAGACACCAGTCAGTGTACAGATATCTCCCTGAGAGAGAGAGGGGGGACTGAGAGACACCAGTCAGTGTACAGATATCTCCCTGAGAGAGAGGGGGCTGAGAGACACCTGTCAGTGTACAGCTATCTCCCTGAGAGAGAGGGGACTGAGAGACACCAGTCAGTGTACAGATATCTCCCTGACAGAGAGAGGGGACTGAGAGACACCAGTCAGTGTACAGATATCTCCCCGAGAGAGGGGACTGAGAGACACCAGTCATTGGACAGATATCTCCCTGAGAGAGAGGGGACTGAGAGACACCAGTCAGTGTTCAGATATCTCCCTGAGACAGAGGGGACTGAGAGACACCAGTCAGTATACAGATATCTCCCTGAGAGGGGACTGAGAAACACCAGTCAGTGTACAGATATCACCCTGAGAGAGAGAGGACTGAGAGACACCAGTCAGTGTACAGATATCTCCCAGAGAGAGAGGGGGGACTGAGAGACACCAGTCAGTGCACAGATATCTCCCTGAGAGAGAGGGGACTGAGAGACACCAGTCAGTGAAAAGATATCTCCCTGAGAGAGAGGGGACTGAGAGACACCAGTCAGTGTACAGATATCTCCCTGAGAGAGAGAGGGGACTGAGAGACACCAGTCAGTGTATAGCTATCTCCCTGAGAGAGAGAGAGGGGACTGAGAGACAACAGTCAGTGTACAGATATCTCCCTGAAAGAGAGAGGGGGGTCTGAGAGACACCATTCAGTGTCCAGATATCTCCGTGAGAGAGAGGGGACTGAGAGACACCAGTCAGTGTACAGATATCTCCCTGAGAGAGAGAGGGGACTGAGAGACACCAGTCAGTGTACAGATATCTCCCTGCGAGAGAGGGTGAACTGAGATACAACAGTCAGTGTACAGATATCTCCCTGAGAGAGAGAGGGGACTGAGAGACACCAGTCAGTGTACAGATATCTCCCTGAGAGAGAGGGAACTGAGAGACACCAGTCAGTGTCCAGATATCTCCCTGAGAGAGAGGGGAGTGAGGGACACCTGTCAGTGTACAGATATCTCCCAGAGAGAGAGGGGACTGAGAGACACTAGTCAGTGCACAGATATCTCCCTGAGAGAGAGGGCGAACTGAGATACAACAGTCAGTGTACAGATATCTCCCTGAGAGAGAGGGGAGTGAGGGACACCAGTCAGTGTACAGATATCTCCCAGAGAGAGAGGGGAGTGAGGGACACCTGTCAGTGTACAGATATCTCCCAGAGAGAGAGGGGACTGAGAGACACTAGTCAGTGCACAGATATCTCCCTGAGAGAGAGGGCGAACTGAGATACAACAGTCAGTGTACAGATATCTCCCTGAGAGAGAGGGGAGTGAGGGACACCAGTCAGTGTACAGATATCTCCCTTAGAGAGAGAGAGGGGACTGAGAGACACCAGTCAGTGTACAGATATCTCCCCGAGAGAGGGGACTGAGAGACACCAGTCAGTGGACAGATATCTCCCTGAGAGAGAGGGGACTGAGAGACACCAGTCAGTGTACAGATATCTCCCTTAGAGAGAGAGAGGGGACTGAGAGACACCAGTCAGTGTACAGATATCTCCCCGAGAGAGGGGACTGAGAGACACCAGTCAGTGGACAGATATCTCCCTGAGAGAGAGAGGGACTGAGAGACACCAGGCAGTGTACAGATATCTCCCCGAGAGAGAGGGGACTGAGAGACACCAGTCAGTGTACAGATATCTCCCTGAGAGAGAGAGAGAGGACTGAGAGACACCAGTCAGTGTACAGATATCTCCCTGAGAGAGAGAGGACTGAGAGACACCAGTCAGTGTATAGATATCTCCCTGAGAGAGAGAGGGGACTGAGAGACACCAGTCAGTGTACAGATATCTCCCTGAGAGAGAGAGGGGACTGAGAGACACCAGTCAGTGTACAGATATCTCCCTGAGAGGGGACTGAGAGATACCAGTCAGTGTACAGATATCTCCCTGAGAGAGAGGGGACTGAGAGACACCAGTCAGTGTACAGATATCTCCCTGAGAGAGAGAGGACTGAGAGACACCCGTCAGTGTACAGATATCTCCCTGAGAGAGAGGGGACTGAGAGACACCAGTCAGTGTACAGATATCTCCCTGAGAGAGAGAGGGGACTGAGAGACACCAGTCAGTGTACAGATATCTCCCCGAGAGAGAGAGGACTGAGAGACACCCGTCAGTGTACAGATATCTCCCTGAGAGAGAGGGGACTGAGAGACACCAGTCAGTGTACAGATATCTCCCTGACAGAGAGAGGGGACTGAGAGACACCAGTCAGTGTACAGATATCTCCCCGAGAGAGGGGACTGAGAGACACCAGTCAGTGGACAGATATCTCCCTGAGAGAGAGTGGACTGAGAGACACCCGTCAGTGTTCAGATATCTCCCTGAGACAGAGGGGACTGAGAGACACCAGTCAGTGTTCAGATATCTCCCTGAGAGAGAGGGGACTGAGAGACACCAGTCAGTGTACAGATATCTCCCAGAGAGAGAGGGGACTGAGAGACACCAGTCAGTGTACAGATATCTCCCTGAGAGAGAGAGAGGACTGAGAGACACCAGTCAGTGTACAGATACCTCCCTGAGAGAGAGGGGACTGAGAGACACCAGTCAGTGTACAGATATCTCCCTGAGAGAGAGAGGACTGGGAGACACGAGTCAGTGTACAGATATCTCCCTGAGAGAGAGAGAGGGGACTGAGAAACACCAGTCAGTGTACAGATATCTCCCTGAGAGAGAGAGGGGACTGAGAGACACCAGTCAGTGTACAGATATCTCCCTGAGAGAGAGAGAGGGGACTGAGAAACACCAGTCAGTGTACAGATATCTCCCAGAGAGAGAGGGGGGACTGAGAGACACCCGTCAGTGTACAGATATCTCCCTGAGAGAGAGGGGACTGAGAGACACCAGTCAGTGTACAGATATCTCCCTGAGAGAGAGGGGACTGAGAGACACCAGTCAGTGTACAGATATCTCCCTGAGAGAGAGGGGACTGAGAGACACCAGTCAGTGTACAGATTGTGGCGCACAAAGACTCCGTGAGACAAACAGAGTGAAGTCGATGAGGCTTTATTAAGCGTGTCTGTTCCCCAGCAGCCCGATAGTAAACTGGCATGCGGGGGAAGGCACCGGCTTCTTATACTTCGCCTTCAGGGCGGAGTATGAGGTCAACGGCCAACCAGGACCCGGGATCTGTCAGCCAATGACATTAGGGCTTCCAGTCCCACATGACCCCCAATACATACTACCACACAGATATCTCCCTGAAAGAGAGAGGGGGGGTCTGAGAGACACCATTCAGTGTCCAGATATCTCCCTGAGAGAGAGAGGGGACTGAGAGACACCAGTCAGTGTATAGCTATCTCCCTGAGAGAGTGGACGAACTGAGAGACACCAGTCAGTGTACAGATATCTCCCTGAGAGAGAGGGGAGTGAGGGACACCTGTCAGTGTACAGATATCTCCCAGAGAGAGAGGGGACTGAGAGACACTATTCAGTGTACAGATATCTCCCTGAGAGAGAGGGCGAACTGAGATACACCAGTCAGTGTACAGATATCTCCCTGAGAGAGAGGGGAGTGAGGGACACCTGTCAGGGTACAGCTATCTCCCTGAGAGAGAGGGGACTGAGAGACACCAGTCAGTGTACAGATATCTCCCTGAGAGAGAGAGAGGGGACTGAGAGGCACCAGTCAGTGTACAGATATCTCCCGGAGAGAGAGAGGGACTGAGAGACACCATTCAGTGTACAGATATCTCCCTGAGAGAGAGAGGGGACTGAGAGACACCAGTCAGTGTATATATATCTCCCTGAGAGAGAGAGGGGACTGAGAGACACCAGTCAGTGTACAGATATCTCCCTGAGAGAGAGGGGGGACTGAGAGACACCAGTCAGTGTACAGATATCTCCCTGAGAGAGAGAGAGAGGACTGAGAGACACCAGTCAGTGTACAGATATCTCCCTGAGAGATGGGACAGAGAGATACCAGTCAGTGTACAGATACCTCCCTGAGAGAGAGAGAGAGGACTGAGAGACACCAGTCAGTGTACAGATCTCTCCCTGAGAGAGGGGACTGAGAGATACCAGTCAGTGTACAGATATCTCCCTGAGAGAGAGGGGGGACTGAGAGATACCAGTCAGTGTACAGATATCTCCCTGCGAGAGAGAGGGGACTGAGAGACACCAGTCAGTGTACAGATACCTCCCTGAGAGAGAGGGGACTGAGAGACACCAGTCAGTGTACAGATATCTCCCTGAGAGAGAGAGAGAGGACTGGGAGACACCAGTCAGTGTACAGATCTCTCCCTGAGAGAGGGGACTGAGAGATACCAGTCAGTGTACAGATACCTCCCTGAGAGAGAGGGGACTGAGAGACACCAGTCAGTGTACAGACATCTCCCTGAGAGAGAGAGGGGGGACTGAGAGACACCAGTCAGTGTACAGATATCTCCCTGAGAGAGAGGGGAGTGAGGGACACCTGTCAGTGTACAGATATCTCCCAGAGAGAGAGGGGACTGAGAGACACTAGTCAGTGTACAGATATCTCACTGAGAGAGAGAGAGGGGACTGAGAAACACCAGTCAGTGTACAGATATCTCCCTGAGAGAGAGAGAGGACTGAGAGACACCAGTCAGTGTACAGATATCTCCCCGAGAGAGAGGGGACTGAGAGACACCAGTCAGTGTACAGATATCTCCCTGAGAGAGAGGGGGGACTGAGAGACACCAGTCAGTGTACAGATATCTCCCTGAGAGAGAGGGAACTGAGAGACACCAGTCAGTGTCCAGATATCTCCATGAGAGAGAGAGGGGACTGAGAGACACCAGTCAGTGTACAGATATCTCCCTGAGAGAGAGGGGAGTGAGGGACACCTGTCAGTGTACAGATATCTCCCAGAGAGAGAGGGGACTGAGAGACACTATTCAGTGTACAGATATCTCCCTGAGAGAGAGGGCGAACTGAGAGACACCAGTCAGTGTACAGATATCTCCCTGAGAGAGAGGGGAGTGAGGGACACCTGTCAGTGTACAGATATCTCCCAGAGAGAGAGGGGACTGAGAGACACTATTCAGTGTACAGATATCTCCCTGAGAGAGAGGGCGAACTGAGATACACCAGTCAGTGTACAGATATCTCCCTGAGAGAGAGGGGAGTGAGGGACACCTGTCAGTGTACAGCTATCTCCCTGAGAGAGAGGGGACTGAGAGACACCAGTCAGTGTACAGATATCTCCCTGAGAGAGAGAGAGGGGACTGAGAGACACCAGTCAGTGTACAGATATCTCCCGGAGAGAGAGAGGGACTGAGAGACACCATTCAGTGTACAGATATCTCCCTGAGAGAGAGGGGACTGAGAGACACCAGTCAGTGTACAGATATCTCCCTGACAGAGAGAGGGGACTGAGAGACACCAGTCAGTGTACAGATATCTCCCTGAGAGATGGGACAGAGAGATACCAGTCAGTGTACAGATACCTCCCTGAGAGAGAGAGAGAGGACTGAGAGACACCAGTCAGTGTACAGATCTCTCCCTGAGAGAGGGGACTGAGAGATACCAGTCAGTGTACAGATATCTCCCTGCGAGAGAGAGGGGACTGAGAGACACCAGTCAGTGTACAGATACCTCCCTGAGAGAGAGGGGACTGAGAGACACCAGTCAGTGTACAGATATCTCCCTGAGAGAGAGAGAGAGGACTGGGAGACACCAGTCAGTGTACAGATCTCTCCCTGAGAGAGGGGACTGAGAGATACCAGTCAGTGTACAGATACCTCCCTGAGAGAGAGGGGACTGAGAGACACCAGTCAGTGTACAGATATCTCCCTGAGAGAGAGAGGGGGGACTGAGAGACACCAGTCAGTGTACAGATATCTCCCTGAGAGAGAGAGGGGGGACTGAGAGACACCAGTCAGTGTATAGCTATCTCCCTGAGAGAGAGGGGACTGAGAGACACCAGTCAGTGTACAGATATCTCCCTGAGAGAGAGGGGAGTGAGGGACACCTGTCAGTGTACAGATATCTCCCAGAGAGAGAGGGGACTGAGAGACACTAGTCAGTGTACAGATATCTCACTGAGAGAGAGAGAGGGGACTGAGAAACACCAGTCAGTGTACAGATATCTCCCTGAGAGAGAGAGAGGACTGAGAGACACCAGTCAGTGTACAGATATCTCCCCGAGAGAGAGGGGACTGAGAGACACCAGTCAGTGTACAGATATCTCCCTGAGAGAGAGGGTGAACTGAGATACAACAGTCAGTGTACAGATATCTCCCTGAGAGAGAGAGGGGACTGAGAGACACCAGTCAGTGTACAGATATCTCCCTGAGAGAGAGGGAACTGAGAGACACCAGTCAGTGTCCAGATATCTCCATGAGAGAGAGAGGGGACTGAGAGACACCAGTCAGTGTACAGATATCTCCCTGAGAGAGAGGGCGAACTGAGAGACACCAGTCAGTGTATAGATATCTCCCTGAGAGAGAGGGGAGTGAGGGACACCTGTCAGTGTACAGATATCTCCCTGAGAGAGAGGGGACTGAGAGACACCAGTCAGTGTACAGATATCTCCCTGAGAGAGAGGGGGCTGAGAGACACCAGTCAGTGTACAGATATCTCCCTGACAGAGAGAGGGGACTGAGAGACACCAGTCAGTGTACAGATATCTCCCTGAGAGATGGGACAGAGAGATACCAGTCAGTGTACAGATACCTCCCTGAGAGAGAGAGAGAGGACTGAGAGACACCAGTCAGTGTACAGATCTCTCCCTGAGAGAGGGGACTGAGAGATACCAGTCAGTGTACAGATATCTCCCTGCGAGAGAGAGGGGACTGAGAGACACCAGTCAGTGTACAGATACCTCCCTGAGAGAGAGGGGACTGAGAGACACCAGTCAGTGTACAGATATCTCCCTGAGAGAGAGAGAGAGGACTGGGAGACACCAGTCAGTGTACAGATCTCTCCCTGAGAGAGGGGACTGAGAGATACCAGTCAGTGTACAGATACCTCCCTGAGAGAGAGGGGACTGAGAGACACCAGTCAGTGTACAGATATCTCCCTGAGAGAGAGAGGGGGGACTGAGAGACACCAGTCAGTGTACAGATATCTCCCTGAGAGAGAGAGGGGGGACTGAGAGACACCAGTCAGTGTATAGCTATCTCCCTGAGAGAGAGGGGACTGAGAGACACCAGTCAGTGTACAGATATCTCCCTGAGAGAGAGGGGAGTGAGGGACACCTGTCAGTGTACAGATATCTCCCAGAGAGAGAGGGGACTGAGAGACACTAGTCAGTGTACAGATATCTCACTGAGAGAGAGAGAGGGGACTGAGAAACACCAGTCAGTGTACAGATATCTCCCTGAGAGAGAGAGAGGACTGAGAGACACCAGTCAGTGTACAGATATCTCCCCGAGAGAGAGGGGACTGAGAGACACCAGTCAGTGTACAGATATCTCCCTGAGAGAGAGGGTGAACTGAGATACAACAGTCAGTGTACAGATATCTCCCTGAGAGAGAGAGGGGACTGAGAGACACCAGTCAGTGTACAGATATCTCCCTGAGAGAGAGGGAACTGAGAGACACCAGTCAGTGTCCAGATATCTCCATGAGAGAGAGAGGGGACTGAGAGACACCAGTCAGTGTACAGATATCTCCCTGAGAGAGAGGGCGAACTGAGAGACACCAGTCAGTGTATAGATATCTCCCTGAGAGAGAGGGGAGTGAGGGACACCTGTCAGTGTACAGATATCTCCCTGAGAGAGAGGGGACTGAGAGACACCAGTCAGTGTACAGATATCTCCCTGAGAGAGAGGGGGCTGAGAGACACCAGTCAGTGTACAGATATCTCCCTGAGAGAGAGAGAGGGGACTGAGAGACACCAGTCAGTGTACAGATATCTCCCCGAGAGAGGGGACTGAGAGACACCAGTCAGTGGACAGATATCTCCCTGAGAGAGAGAGAGGGGACTGAGAGACACCAGTCAGTGTACAGATATCTCCCCGAGAGAGGGGACTGAGAGACACCAGTCAGTGGACAGATATCTCCCTGAGAGAGAGAGGGACTGAGAGACACCAGGCAGTGTACAGATATCTCCCCGAGAGAGGGGACTGAGAGACACCAGTCAGTGGACAGATATCTCCCTGAGAGAGAGAGAGGGGACTGAGAGACACCAGTCAGTGTACAGATATCTCCCCGAGAGAGAGAGGGACTGAGAGACACCAGGCAGTGTACAGATATCTCCCTGAGAGAGAGGGGACTGAGAGACACCAGTCAGTGTCCAGATATCTCCCTGAGAGAGAGGGGACTGAGAGACACCAGTCAGTGTACAGATATCTCCCTGAGAGAGAGGACTGAGAGACACCAGTCAGTGTACAGATATCTCCCTGAGAGAGAGGGGACTGAGAGACACCAGTCAGTGTACAGATATCTCCTGAGAGAGAGGGGACTGAGAGACACCAGTCAGTGTACAGATATCTCCCTGAGAGAGAGGACTGAGAGACACCAGTCAGTGTACAGATATCTCCCTGAGAGAGAGGGGACTGAGAGACACCAGGCAGTGTACAGATATCTCCCTGAGAGAGAGAGAGGGGACTGAGAGATACCAGTCAGTGTCCAGATATCTCCCTGAGAGTGAGAGGGAACTGAGAGACACCAGTCAGTGTACAGATATCTCCCTGAGAGGGGACTGAGAGACACCAGTCAGTGTACAGATATCACCCTGAGAGAGAGAGGACTGAGAGACACCAGTCAGTGTACAGATATTTCCCAGAGAGAGAGGGGGGACTGAGAGACACCAGTCAGTGTACAGATATCTCCCTGAGAGAGAGGGGACTGAGAGACACCAGTCAGCGTACAGATATCTCTCTGAGAGAGAGGGGACTGAGAGACACCAGTCAGTGTACAGATATCTCCCTGAGAGAGAGGACTGAGAGACACCAGTCAGTGTACAGATATCTCCCTGAGAGAGAGGGGACTGAGAGACACCAGTCAGTGTACAGATATCTCCCTGAGAGAGAGAGAACTGAGAGACACCAGTCAGTGTACAGATATCTGCCTGAAAGAGAGAGGGGGAGTCTGAGAGACACCAGTCAGTGGACAGATATCTCCCTGAGAGAGATAGGGGACTGAGAGACACCAGTCAGTGTCTTGCTATCTCCCTGAGAGAGTGGGCGAACTGAGAGACACCAGTCAGTGTACAGATATCTCCCTGAGAGAGAGGGGACTGAGAGACACCAGTCAGTGTATAGATATCTCCCTGAGAGAGAGAGGGGACTGAGAGACACCAGTCAGTGTACAGATATCTCCCAGAGAGAGAGGGGACTGAGAGACACTAGTCAGTGTACAGATATCTCACTGAGAGAGAGGGCGAACTGAGATACACCAGTCAGTGTACAGATATCTCCCTGAGAGAGAGAGAGGGGACTGAGAGACACCAGTCAGTGTACAGATATCTGCCGGAGAGAGAGAGGAACTGAGAGACACCATTCAGTGTACAGGTATCTCCCTGAGAGAGAGAGGGGACTGAGAGACACCAGTCAGTGTATAGATATCTCCCTGAGAGAGAGAGAGGACTGAGAGACACCAGTCAGTGTACAGATATCTCCCTGAGAGAGAGAGGGGACTGAGAGACACCAGTCAGTGTCCAGATATCTCCCTGAGAGAGAGAGAGAGGACTGAGAGACACCAGTCAGTGTACAGATATCTCCCTGAGAGAGGGGACTGAGAGATACCAGTCAGTGTACAGATACCTCCCTGAGAGAGAGGGAGGACTGAGAGACACCCGTCAGTGTACAGATATCTCCCTGAGAGAGAGGGGACTGAGAGACACCAGTCAGTGTACAGATCTCTCCCTGAGAGAGAGAGAGAGGACTGAGAGACCCCAGTCAGTGTACAGATATCTCCCTGAGAGAGAGGGGACTGAGAGACACCAGTCAGTGTACAGATATCTCCCTGAGAGAGAGAGGACTGAGAGACACCAGTCAGTGTACAGATATCTCCCTGAGAGAGAGAGGGGTCTGAGAGATACCAGTCAGTGCACAGATATCTCCCTGAGAGAGAGAGGGGACTGAGAGACACCAGTCAGTGTACAGATATCTCCCTGAGTGAGAGGGGACTGAGAGACACCAGTCAGTGTACAGATATCTCCCTGAGAGAGAGAGAGAGGACTGGGAGACACCAGTCAGTGTACAGATATCTCCCTGAGAGAGAGAGAGGGGACTGAGAAACACCAGTCAGTGTACAGATATCTCCCTGAGAGAGAGAGAGGACTGAGAGACACCAGTCAGTGTACAGATATCTCCCTGAGAGAGAGAGAGGACTGAGAGACACCAGTCAGTGTACAGATATCTCCCTGAGAGAGAGAGAGGACTGAGAGACACCAGTCAGTGTACAGATATCTCCCTGAGAGAGAGGGGACTGAGAGACACCAGTCAGTGTACAGCTATCTCCCTGAGAGAGAGGGCGAACTGAGAGACACCAGTCAGTGTACAGATATCTCCCTGAGAGAGAGGGGAGTGAAGGACACCTGTCAGTGTACAGATATCTCCCAGAGAGAGAGGGGACTGAGAGACACTAGTCAGTGTACAGATATCTCCCTGAGAGAGAGGGCGAACTGAGATACAACAGTCAGTGTACAGATATCTCCCTGAGAGAGAGGGGAGTGAGGGACACCTGTCAGTGTACAGCTATCTCCCTGAGAGAGAGGGGACTGAGAGACACCAGTCAGTGTACAGATATCTCCCTGACAGAGAGAGGGGACTGAGAGACACCAGTCAGTGTACAGATATCTCCCTGAGAGAGAGGGGACTGAGAGACACCAGTCAGTGTACAGATATCACCCAGAGAGAGAGAGGACTGAGAGACACCAGTCAGTGTACAGATATCTCCCAGAGAGAGAGGGGGGACTGAGAGACACCAGTCAGTGCACAGATATCTACCTGAGAGAGAGGGGACTGAGAGACACCAGTCAGTGTACAGATATCTCCCTGAGAGAGAGGGGACTGAGAGACACCAGTCAGTGTACAGATATCTCCCTGAGAGAGAGGGGACTGAGAGACACCGGTCAGTGTACAGATATCTCTCTGAGAGAGAGGGGACTGAGAGACACCAGTCAGTGTACAGATATCTCCCTGAGAGAGAGGGGACTGAGAGACACCAGTCAGTGCACAGATATCTCCCTGAGAGAGTGGGGACTGAGAGACACCAGTCAGTGTACAGATATCTCCCTGAGAGAGAGGGGACTGAGAGACACCAGTCAGTGTATAGCTATCTCCCTGAGAGAGTGGACGAACTGAGAGACACCAGTCAGTGTACAGATATCTCCCTGAGAGAGAGGGGAGTGAGGGACACCTGTCAGTGTACAGCTATCTCCCTGAGAGAGAGGGGACTGAGAGACACCAGTCAGTGTACAGATATCTCCCTGAGAGAGAGAGAGGGGACTGAGAGACACCAGTCAGTGTACAGCTATCTCCCTGAGAGAGAGGGGACTGAGAGACACCAGTCAGTGTACAGATATCTCCCTGAGAGAGAGAGAGAGGACTGAGAGACACCAGTCAGTGTACAGATATCTCCCTGAGAGAGGGGACTGAGAGATACCAGTCAGTGTACAAATACCTCCCTGAGAGAGAGAGAGAGGACTGAGAGACACCAGTCAGTGTACAGATCTCTCCCTGAGAGAGAGGGGACTGAGAGATACCAGTCAGTGTACAGATATCTCCCTGAGAGAGAGGGGATTGAGAGATACCAGTCAGTGTACAGATATCTCCCTGAGAGAGAGGGGGGACTGAGAGATACCAGTCAGTGTACAGATATCTCCCTGAGAGAGAGAGGGGACTGAGAGACACCAGTCAGTGTACAGATACCTCCCTGAGAGAGAGGGGACTGAGAGACACCAGTCAGTGTACAGATATCTCCCTGAGAGAGAGAGAGGACTGGGAGACACCAGTCAGTGTACAGATCTCTCCCTGAGAGAGGGTCTGAGAGATACCAGTCAGTGTACAGAGACCTCCCTGAGAGAGAGGGGACTGAGAGACACCAGTCAGTGTACAGATATCTCCCTGAGAGAGAGAGGGGGGACTGAGAGACACCAGTCAGTGTACAGATATCTCCCTGAGAGAGAGAGAGGACTGAGAGACACCTGTCAGTGTACAGATATCTCCCTGAGAGAGAGGGGACTGAGAGACACCAGTCAGCGTACAGATATCTCCCTGAGAGAGAGAGAGGACTGAGAGACACCTGTCAGTGTACAGATATCTCCCTGAGAGAGAGAGAAGACTGAGAGACACCAGTCAGTGTACAGATATCTCATTAACTGGTCTGATTGTTGGAAGGAGGGAGCGTTATACTTAAAACAATTTTTTAGAGTGCGCAATTCATTTTTGGGACAATTTAGCGTGGCCAATCCACCTTCTCTGCACATCTTTTGGGTTGTGGGGGAGGGACTCACACAGACACGGGGAGAATGTGCAAACTCCACACGGACAGTGTCCCAGAGCCGGGACCGAACCCGGGACCTCGGCGCTGTGAGGCAGCAGAGCGAACGCACTGCGCCACCGTACTGCCCTCGAGGGTGTGTTCTGCTGACCACTAACCTGGGTGATGCAGGCTCCTGTGAACGCCACAATGACTGCCACCACATTGACCGTTAACTGGAACTGCAGGAATTTGGCGATGCTATCGTAGACGTTTCGACCCCACTTTACAGCCTTAACAATGCTGGAGAAGTTGTCGTCTGTGAGGATGATGTCGGACGCCTCCTTCGCCACGTCCGTTCCAGCGATACCCTGTTAAACACCACTCAGTCACTGCCTGAGGCAAGCTGCAGGGTACTGCTCCCTCTACACTGCCCCCATCAAACTGCTCCCTCTACACTGCCCCCATCAAACTGCTCCCTCTACACTGCCCCCATCAAACTGCTCCCTCTACACTGCCCCCATCAAACTGCTCCCTCTACACTGCCCCCATCAAACTGCTCCCTCTACACTGCCCCCATCAAACTGCTCCCTCTACACTGCCCCCATCAAACTGCTCCCTCGACACTGCCCCCATCAAACTGCTCCCTCTACACTGCCCCCATCAAACTGCTCCCTCTACACTGCCCCCATCAAACTGCTCCCTCTACACTGCCCCCATCAAACTGCTCCCTCTACACTGCCCCCATCAAACTGCTCCCTCTACACTGTCCCCATCAAACTGCTCCCTCTACACTGCCCCCATCAAACTGCTCCCTCTACACTGCCCCCATCAAACTGCTCCCTCTACACTGCCCCCATCAAACTGTTCCCTTTTCACTGCCCCCATCAAACTGCTCCCTCTACACTGCCACTATCAAACTGCTCCCTCTACACTGTCCCCATCAAACTGCTCCCTCTACACTGCCCCCATCAAACTGCTCCCTCTACACTGCCCCCATCAAACTGCTCCCTCTACACTGCCCCCTTCAAACTGCTCCCTCTACACTGCCCCCATCAAACTGCTCCCTCTACACTGCCCCCATCAAACTGCTCCCTCTACACTGCCCCCATCAAACTGCTCCCTCTACACTGCCCCCATCAAACTGCTCCCTCTACACTGCCCCCATCAAACTGCTCCCTCTACACTGCCCCCATCAAACTGCTCCCTCTACACTGCCCCCATCAAACTGCTCCCTCTACACTGCCCCCATCAAACTGCTCACTCTACACTGTCCCCATCAAACTGCTCCCTCTACACTGCCCCCATCAAACTGCTCCCTCGACACTGCCCCCATCAAACTGCTCCCTCTACACTGACCCCATCAAACTGCTCCCTCTACACTGCCCCCATTAAACTGCTCCCTCTACACTGTCCCCATCAAACTGCTCCCTCTACACTGCCCCCATCAAACTGCTCCCTCGACACTGCCCCCATCAAACTGCTCCCTCTACACTGCCCCCATCAAACTGCTCCCTCTACACTGCCCCCATCAAACTGCTCCCTCTACACTGCCCCCATCAAACTGCTCCCTCTACACTGCCCCCATCAAACTGCTCCCTCTACACTGCCCCCATCAAACTGCTCCCTCTACACTGCCCCCATCAAACTGCTCCCTCTACACTGCCCCCATCAAACTGCTCCCTCTACACTGTCCCCATCAAACTGCTCCCTCTACACTGCCCCCACCAAACTGCTCCCTCTACACTGCCCCCATCAAACTGCTCCCTCTACACTGCCCCCATCAAACTGCTCCCTCTACACTGCCCCCATCAAACTGCTCCCTCTACACTGCCCCCATCAAACTGCTCCCTCTACACTGCCCCCATCAAACTGCTCCCTCTGCACTGCCCCCATCAAACTGCTCCCTCTACACTGCCCCCATCAAACTGCCCCCTCTACACTGCCCCCATCAAACTGCTCCCTCTACACTGCCCCCATCAAACTGCTCCCTCTACACTGCCCCCATCAAACTGCTCCCTCTACACTGCCCCCATCAAACTGCTCCCTCTACACTGCCCCCATCAAACTGCTCCCTCGACACTGTCCCCATCAAACTGCTCCCTCTACACTGCCCCCATCAAACTGCTCCCTCTACACTGCCCCCATCAAACTGCTCCCTCTACACTGACCCCATCAAACTGCTCCCTCTACACTGTCCCCATCAAACTGCTCCCTCTACACTGTCCCCATCAAACTGCTCCCTCTACACTGACACCATAAAACTGCTCCCTCGACACTGTCCCCATCAAACTGCTCCCTCTACTCTGTCCCCATCAAACTGCTCCCTCGACACTGACCCCATCAAACTGCTCGCTCTACACTGACCCCATCAAACACTCCCAGGACAGGTAAAGCACGGGGTTAGGAACAGAGTAAAGCTCCCTCTACACTGTCCCCATCAAACACTCCCAGGACAGGTACAGCACGGGGTTAGATACAGAGTAAAGCTCCCTCTACACTGTCCCCATCAAACACTCCCAGGACAGGTACAGCACGGTGTTAGAAACAGAGTAAAGCTCCCTCTACACTGACCCCATCAAACACTCCCAGGATAGGTACAGCACGGGGTTAGACACAGAGCAAAACTCCCTCTACACTGTCCCCATCAAACACTCCCAGGACAGGTACAGCACGGGGTTAGATACAGAGTAAAGCTCCCTCTACACTGACCCCATCAAACACTCCCAGGACAGGTACAGCACGGGGTTAGATACAGAGTAAAGCTCCCTCTGCACTGACCGCATCAAACACTCCCAGGACAGGTACAGCACGGGGTTAGATACAGAGTAAAGCTCCCTCTACACTGACCCCATCAAACACTCCCAGGACAGGTACAGCACGGGGTTAGATACAGAGTAAAGCTCCCTCTACACTGACCGCATCAAACACTCCCAGGACAGGTACAGCACGGGGTTAGATACAGAGTAAAGCTCCCTCTACACTGTCCCATCAAACACTCCCAGGACAGGTACATCACAGGGTTAAATGCAGAGTAAAGCTCCCGCTACACTGTCCCCATCAAACACTCCCAGGACAGGTAAAGCACGGGGTTCGATACAGAGTAAAGCTCCCTCTGCACTGTCCCCATCAAACACTCCCAGGACAGGTACAGCACTGGGTTAGATACAGAGTAAAGCTCCCTCTACACTGTCCCATCAAACACTCCCAGGACAGGTACAGGACGGAGTTAGATACAGAGTAAAGCTCCGTATACACTGTCCCCATCAAACACTCCCAGGACAGGTACAGCACGGGGTTAGATACAGAGTAAAGCTCCCTCTACAATGTCCACATCAAACACTCCAAGGACAGGTACAGCACGGGGTTAGATACAGAGTAAAGCTCCCTCTACACTGTGCCCATCAAACACTCCCAAGACAGGTACAGCACGGGGTTAGGTACAGAGTAAAGCTCCCTCTACACTGACCCCATCAAACACTCCCGGGACAGGTACAGCACGGGGTTAGATACAGAGTAAAGCTCCCTCTACACTGTCCCCATCAAATACTCCCAGGACAGGTACAGCACGGTGTTAGATTCAGAGTAAAGCTCCCTCTACACTGTCCCCATCGAACACTCCCAGGACAGGTACAGCACGGGGTTGGATACAGAGTAAAGCTCCCTCTACACTGACCCCATCAAACACTCCCAGGACAGGTACAGCACGGGGTTAGATACAGAGTAAAGCTCCCTCTGCACTGACCGCATCAAACACTCCCAGGACAGGGAAAGCACGGGGTTCGATACAGAGTAAAGCTCCCTCTACACTGACCCCATCAAACACTCCCAGGACAGGTACAGCACGGGGTTAGATACAGAGTAAAGCTCCCTCTACACTGACCGCATCAAACACTCCCAGGACAGGTACAGCACGGGGTTAGATACAGAGTAAAGCTCCCTCTACACTGTCCCATCAAACACTCCCAGGACAGGTACAGCACGGGGTTAGATACAGAGTAAAGCTCCCTCTACACTGTCCACATCAAACACTCCCAGGACAGGTACAGCACGGGGTTAGATACAGAGTAAAGCTCCCTCTACACTGTGCCCATCAAACACTCCCAGGACAGGTACAGCACGGGGTTAGGTACAGAGTAAAGCTCCCTCTACACTGACCCCATCAAACACTCCCGGGACAGGTACAGCACGGGGTTAGATACAGAGTAAAGCTCCCTCTACACTGTCCCCATCAAACACTCCAGGACAGGTACAGCACAGGGTTAAATACAGAGTAAAGCTCCCTCTACACTCTCCCCATCAAACACTCCCAGGACAGATACAGCACAGGGTTAAATACAGAGTAAAGCTCCCTCTACACTGTCCCCATCAAACACTCCCAGGACAGGTACAGCACTGGTTTCGATACAGAGTAAAGCTCCCTCTGCACTGTCCCCATCAAACACTCCCAGGACAGGTACATCACAGGGTTAAATACAGAGTAAAGCTCCCGCTACACTGTCCCCATCAAACACTCCCAGGACAGGTAAAGCACGGGGTTCGATACAGAGTAAAGCTCCCTCTGCACTGTCCCCATCAAACACTCCCAGGACAGGTACAGCACTGGGTTAGATACAGAGTAAAGCTCCCTCTACACTGTCCCATCAAACACTCCCAGGACAGGTACAGCACGGAGTTAGATACAGAGTACAGCTCCCTGTACACTGTCCCCATCAAACACTCCCAGGACAGGTACAGCACGGGGTTCGATACAGAGTAAAGCTCCCTCTACACTGTCCACATCAAACACTCCCAGGACAGGTACAGCACGGGGTTAGATACAGAGTAAAGCTCCCTATACACTGTCCCCATCAAACACTCCCAGGACAGGTACACCACGGGGTTGATACAGAGTAAAGCTCCCTCTACACTGTTCCCATTAAACACTCCCAGGACAGGTACAGCCCAGGGTTAGATACAGAGTAAAGCTCCCTCTACACTGACCCCATCAAACACTCCCAGGACAGGTACAGCACGGGGTTAGATACAGAGTAAAGGTCCCTCTACACTGTCCCTATCAAACACTCCCAGGACAGGTACCGCACGGAGTTAGATACAGAGTAAAGCTCCCTCTGCACTGTTCACATCAAACACTCCAAGGACAGGTACAGCACGGGGTTAGATACAGAGTAAAGCTCCCTCTACACTGTGCCCATCAAACACTCCCAAGACAGGTACAGCACGGGGTTAGGTACAGAGTAAAGCTCCCTCTACACTGACCCCATCAAACACTCCCGGGACAGGTACAGCACGGGGTTAGATACAGAGTAAAGCTCCCTCTACACTGTCCCCATCAAACACTCCCAGGACAGGTACAGCACGGTGTTAGATTCAGAGTAAAGCTCCCTCTACACTGTCCCCATCGAACACTCCCAGGACAGGTACAGCACGGGGTTGGATACAGAGTAAAGCTCCCTCTACACTGACCCCATCAAACACTCCCAGGACAGGTACAGCACGGGGTTAGATACAGAGTAAAGCTCCCTCTGCACTGACCGCATCAAACACTCCCAGGACAGGTACAGCACGGGTTTCGATACAGAGTAAAGCTCCCTCTACACTGACCCCATCAAACACTCCCAGGACAGGTACAGCACGGGGTTAGATACAGAGTAAAGCTCCCTCTACACTGACCGCATCAAACACTCCCAGGACAGGTACAGCACGGGGTTAGATACAGAGTAAAGCTCCCTCTACACTGTCCCATCAAACACTCCCAGGACAGGTACATCACAGGGTTAAATGCAGAGTAAAGCTCCCGCTACACTGTCCCCATCAAACACTCCCAGGACAGGTAAAGCACGGGGTTCGATACAGAGTAAAGCTCCCTCTGCACTGTCCCCATCAAACACTCCCAGGACAGGTACAGCACTGGGTTAGATACAGAGTAAAGCTCCCTCTACACTGTCCCATCAAAAACTCCCAGGACAGGTACAGGACGGAGTTAGATACAGAGTAAAGCTCCCTATACACTGTCCCCATCAAACACTCCCAGGACAGGTACAGCACGGGGTTAGATACAGAGTAAAGCTCCCTCTACACTGTCCACATCAAACACTCCCAGGACAGGTACAGCACGGGGTTAGATACAGAGTAAAGCTCCCTCTACACTGTGCCCATCAAACACTCCCAGGACAGGTACAGCACGGGGTTAGGTACAGAGTAAAGCTCCCTCTACACTGACCCCATCAAACACTCCCGGGACAGGTACAGCACGGGGTTAGATACAGAGTAAAGCTCCCTCTACACTGTCCCCATCAAACACTCCAGGACAGGTACAGCACAGGGTTAAATACAGAGTAAAGCTCCCTCTACACTCTCCCCATCAAACACTCCCAGGACAGATACAGCACAGGGTTAAATACAGAGTAAAGCTCCCTCTACACTGTCCCCATCAAACACTCCCAGGACAGGTACAGCACTGGTTTCGATACAGAGTAAAGCTCCCTCTGCACTGTCCCCATCAAACACTCCCAGGACAGGTACATCACAGGGTTAAATACAGAGTAAAGCTCCCGCTACACTGTCCCCATCAAACACTCCCAGGACAGGTAAAGCACGGGGTTCGATACAGAGTAAAGCTCCCTCTGCACTGTCCCCATCAAACACTCCCAGGACAGGTACAGCACTGGGTTAGATACAGAGTAAAGCTCCCTCTACACTGTCCCATCAAACACTCCCAGGACAGGTACAGCACGGAGTTAGATACAGAGTACAGCTCCCTGTACACTGTCCCCATCAAACACTCCCAGGACAGGTACAGCACGGGGTTCGATACAGAGTAAAGCTCCCTCTACACTGTCCACATCAAACACTCCCAGGACAGGTACAGCACGGGGTTAGATACAGAGTAAAGCTCCCTATACACTGTCCCCATCAAACACTCCCAGGACAGGTACACCACGGGGTTGATACAGAGTAAAGCTCCCTCTACACTGTTCCGATTAAACACTCCCAGGACAGGTACAGCCCAGGGTTAGATACAGAGTAAAGCTCCCTCTACACTGACCCCATCAAACACTCCCAGGACAGGTACAGCACGGGGTTAGATACAGAGTAAAGGTCCCTCTACACTGTCCCTATCAAACACTCCCAGGACAGGTACCGCACGGAGTTAGATACAGAGTAAAGCTCCCTCTGCACTGACCGCATCAAACACTCCCAGGACAGGTACAGCACGGGGTTAGATACAGAGTAAAGCTCCCTCTACACTGACCCCATCAGACACTCGCAGGACAGGTACAGCACGGGGTTAGATACAGAGTAAAGCTCCCTCTACACTGTCCCCATCAAACACTCCCAGGACAGGTACATCACAGGGTTAAATGCAGAGTAAAGCTCCCGCTACACTGTCCCCATCAAACACTCCCAGGACAGGTAAAGCACGGGGTTCGATACCAAGTAAAGCTCCTCTGCACTGTCCCCATCAAACACTCCCAGGACAGGTACAGCACTGGGTTAGATACAGAGTAAAGCTCCCTCTACACTGTCCCATCAAACACTCCCAGGACAGGTACAGGACGGAGTTAGATACAGAGTAAAGCTCCCTATACACTGTCCCCATCAAACACTCCCAGGACAGGTACAGCACGGGGTTAGATACAGAGTAACGCTCCCTCTACACTGTCCACATCAAACACTCCCAGGACAGGTACAGCACGGGGTTAGATACAGAGTAAAGCTCCCTCTACACTGTGCCCATCAAACACTCCCAGGACAGGTACAGCACGGGGTTAGGTACAGAGTAAAGCTCCCTCTACACTGTCCCCATCAAACACTCCCAGGACAGATACAGCACGGAGTTCGATACAGAGTAAAGCTCCCTCTGCACTGTCCCCATCAAACACTCCCAGGACAGGTACATCACAGGGTTAAATACAGAGTAAAGCTCCCTATACACTGTCCCCATCAAACACTCCCAGGACAGGTACAGCACAGGGTTGATACTGAGTAAAGCTCCCTCTACACTGTTGCCGTCAAACACTCCCGGGACAGGTACAGCCCAGCGTTAGATACAGAGTAAAGCTCCCTCTACACTGACCCCATCAAACACTCCCAGGACAGGTACAGCACGGGGTTAGATACAGAGTAAAGCTCCCTCTACACTGTCCTTATCAAACACTCCCAGGACAGGTTCAGCACGGGGTTAGATACAGAGTAAAGCTCCCTCTACACTGTCCCCATCAAACACTCCCAGGACAGGTACCGCACGGAGTTAGATACAGAGTAAAGCTCGCTATACACTGTCCCCATCAAACACTCCCAGGACAGGTATAGCACGGGGTTAGATACAGAGTAAAGCTCCCTCTACACTGTCCCATCAAACACTCCCAGGACAGGTACAGCACGGAGTTAGATACAGAGTAAAGCTCGCTATACACTGTCCCCATCAAACACTCCCAGGACAGGTATAGCACGGGGTTAGATACAGAGTAAAGCTCCCTCTACACTGTCCACATCAAACACTCCCAGGACAGGTACAGCACAGGGTTAGATACAGAGTAAAGCTCCCTATACACTGTCCCCATCAAACACTCCCAGGACAGGTACAGCACGGGGTTGATACAGAGTAAAGCTCCCTCTACACTGTTCCCATCAAACACTCCCAGGACAGGTACAGCCCAGGGTTAGATACAGAGTAAAGCTCCCTCTACACTGACCCCATCAAACACTCCCAGGACAGTTACAGCACGGGGTTAGATACAGAGTAAAGCTCCCTCTACACTGTCCCTATCAAACACTCCCAGGACAGGTACAGCACGGGGTTAGATACAGAGTAAAGCTCCCTCTACACTGTCCCCATCAAGCACTCCAGGACAGGTACAGCACGGGGTTCGATACTGAGTAAAGCTCCCTCTACACTGTCCCCATCAAACACTCCAGGACAGGTACAGCACAGGGTTAAATACAGAGTAAAGCTCCCTCTACACTCTCCCCATCAAACACTCCCAGGACAGATACAGCACAGGGTTAAATACAGAGTAAAGCTCCCTCTACACTGTCCCCATCAAACACTCCCAGGACAGGTACAGCACGGGTTTCGATACAGAGTAAAGCTCCCTCTGCACTGTCCCCATCAAACACTCCCAGGACAGGTACATCACAGGGTTAAATACAGAGTAAAGCTCCCGCTACACTGTCCCCATTAAACACTCCCAGGACAGGGAAAGCACGGGGTTCGATACAGAGTAAAGCTCCCTCTGCACTGTCCCCATCAAACACTCCCAGGATAGGTACAGCACTGGGTTAGATACAGAGTAAAGCTCCCTCTACACTGTCCCATCAAACACTCCCAGGACAGGTGCAGCACGGAGTTAGATACAGAGTACAGCTCCCTGTACACTGTCCCCATCAAACACTCGCAGGACAGGTACAGCACGGGGTTCGATACAGAGTAAAGCTCCCTCTACACTGTCCACATCAAACACTCCCAGGACAGGTACAGCACGGGGTTAGATACAGAGAAAAGCTCCCTATACACTGTCCCCATCAAACACTCCCAGGACAGGTACACCACGGGGTTGATACAGAGTAACGCTCCCTCTACACTGTTCCCATCAAACACTCCCAGGACAGGTACAGCCCAGGGTTAGATACAGAGTAAAGCTGCCTCTACACTGACCCCATCAAATACTCCCAGGACAGGTACAGCACGGGGTTAGATACAGAGTAAAGCTCCCTCGACACTGTCCCTATCAAACACTCCCAGGACAGGTACAGCACGGAGTTAGATACAGAGTAAAGCTCCCTCTGCACTGACCGCATCAAACACTCCCAGGACAGGTACAGCACGGGGTTAGATACAGAGTAAAGCTCCCTCTACACTGACCCCATCAGACACTCCCAGGACAGGTACAGCACGGGGTTAGATACAGAGTAAAGCTCCCTCTACACTGTCCCCATCAAACACTCCCAGGACAGGTACATCACAGGGTTAAATGCAGAGTAAAGCTCCCGCTACACTGTCCCCATCAAACACTCCCAGGACAGGTAAAGCACGGGGTTCGATACAGAGTAAAGCTCCTCTGCACTGTCCCCATCAAACACTCCCAGGACAGGTACAGCACTGGGTTAGATACAGAGTAAAGCTCCCTCTACACTGTCCCATCAAACACTCCCAGGACAGGTACAGGACGGAGTTAGATACAGAGTAAAGCTCCCTATACACTGTCCCCATCAAACACTCCCAGGACAGGTACAGCACGGGGTTAGATACAGAGTAACGCTCCCTCTACAATGTCCACATCAAACACTCCCAGGACAGGTACAGCACGGGGATGATACAGAGTAAAGCTCCCTCTACACTGTGCCCATCAAACACTCCCAGGACAGGTACAGCACGGGGTTAGGTACAGAGTAAAGCTCCCTCTACACTGTCCCCATCAAACACTCTCAGGACAGATACAGCACGGAGTTCGATACAGAGTAAAGCTCCCTCTGCACTGTTCCCATCAAACACTCCCAGGACAGGTACATCACAGGGTTAAATACAGAGTAAAGCTCCCGCTACACTGTCCCCATCAAACACTCCCAGGACAGGTACAGCACGGGGTTCGATACAGAGTAAAGCTCCCTCTGCACTGTCCCCATCAAACACTCCCAGGACAGGTACATCACAGGGTTAAATACAGAGTAAAGCTCCTGCTACACTGTCCCCATCAAACACTCCCAGGACAGGTACAGCACGGGGTTTGATACAGAGGAAAGCTCCCTCTGCACTGTCCCCATCAAACACTCCCAGGACAGGTACAGCACGGAGTTAGATACAGAGTAAAGCTCCCTATACACTGTCCCCATCAAACACTCCCAGGACAGGTACAGCACGGGGTTAGATACAGAGTAAAGCTCCCTATACACTGTCCCCATCAAACACTCCCAGGACAGGTACAGCACAGGGTTGATACTGAGTAAAGCTCCCTCTACACTGTTCCCGTCAAACACTCCCGGGACAGGTACAGCCCAGCGTTAGATACAGAGTAAAGCCCCCTCTACACTGACCCCATCAAACACTCCCAGGACAGGTACAGCACGGGGTTTGATACAGAGGAAAGCTCCCTCTGCACTGTCCCCATCAAACACTCCCAGGACAGGTACAGCACGGAGTTAGATACAGAGTAAAGCTCCCTATACACTGTCTCCATCAAACACTCCCAGGACAGGTACAGCACGGGGTTAGATACAGAGTAAAGCTCCCTCTACACTGTCCCTATCAAACACTCCCAGGACAGGTTCAGCACGGGGTTAGATACAGAGTAAAGCTCCCTCTACACTGTCCACATCAAACACTCCCAGGACAGGTACAGCACGGGTTTAGATACACAGTAATGCTCCCTCTACACTGTCCCCATCAAACACTCCCAGGACAGGTACAGCACGGAGTTAGATACAGAGTAAAGCTCCCTATACACTGTCCCCATCAAACACTCCCAGGACAGGTATAGCACGGGGTTAGATACAGAGTAAAGCTCCCTCTACACTGTCCACATCAAACACTCCCAGGACAGGTACAGCACAGGGTTAGATACAGAGTAAAGCTCCCTATACACTGTCCCCATCAAACACTCCCAGGACAGGTACAGCACGGGGTTGATACAGAGTAAAGCTCCCTCTACACTGTTCCCATCAAACACTCCCAGGACAGGTACAGCCCAGGGTTAGATACAGAGTAAAGCTCCCTCTACACTGACCCCATCAAACACTCCCAGGACAGTTACAGCACGGGGTTAGATACAGAGTAAAGCTCCCTCTACACTGTCCCTATCAAACACTCCCAGGACAGGTACAGCACGGGGTTAAATACAGAGTAACGCTCCCTCTACACTGTCCCCATCAAACACTCCAGGACAGGTACAGCACAGGGTTAAATACAGAGTAAAGCTCCCTCTACACTGTCCCCATCAAACACTCCCAGGACAGGTACAGCACGGGGTTCGATACAGAGTAAAGCTCCCTCTACACTGTCCCCATCAAACACTCCAGGACAGGTACAGCACAGGGTTAAATACAGAGTAAAGCTCCCTCTACACTGTCCCCATCAAACACTCTCAGGACAGGTAAAGCACAGGATTCGATACAGAGTAAAGCTCCCTCTGCACTGTCCCCATCAAACACTCCCAGGACAGGTAAAGCACTGGGTTAGATACAGAGTAAAGCTCCCTCTACACTGTCCCATCAAACACTCCCAGGACAGGTACCGCACGGAGTTAGATACAGAGTAAAGCTCCCTCTGCACTGACCGAATCAAACACTCCCAGGAGAGGTACAGCACGGGGTTAGATACAGAGTAAAGCACCCTCTACACTGACCCCATCAGACACTCGCAGGACAGGTACAGCACGGGGTTAGATACAGAGTAAAGCTCCCTCTACACTGTCCCCTTCAAACACTCCCAGGACAGGTACATCACAGGGTTAAATGCAGAGTAAAGCTCCCGCTACACTGTCCCCATCAAACACTCCCAGGACAGGTAAAGCACGGGGTTCGATACCGAGTAAAGCTCCTCTGCACTGTCCCCATCAAACACTCCCAGGACAGGTACAGCACTGGGTTAGATACAGAGTAAAGCTCCCTCTACACTGTCCCATCAAACACTCCCAGGACAGGTACAGGACGGAGTTAGATACAGAGTAAAGCTCCCTATACACTGTCCCCATCAAACACTCCCAGGACAGGTACAGCACGGGGTTAGATACAGAGTAACGCTCCCTCTACACTGTCCACATCAAACACTCCCAGGACAGGTACAGCACGGGGTTAGATACAGAGTAAAGCTCCCTCTACACTGTGCCCATCAAACACTACCAGGACAGGTACAGCACGGGGTTAGGTACAGAGTAAAGCTCCCTCTACACTGTCCCCATCAAACACTCCCAGGACAGATACAGCACGGAGTTCGATACAGAGTAAAGCTCCCTCTGCACTGTCCCCATCAAACACTCCCAGGACAGGTACATCACAGGGTTAAATACAGAGTAAAGCTCCCACTACACTGCCCCATCAAACACTCCCAGGACAGGTACAGCACGGGGTTCGATACAGAGTAAAGCTCCCTCTGCACTGTCCCCATCAAACACTCCCAGGACAGGTACATCACAGGGTTAAATACAGAGTAAAACTTCTGCTACACTGTCCCCATCAAACACTCCCAGGACAGGTACAGCACGGGGTTTGATACAGAGGAAAGCTCCCTCTGCACTGTCCCCATCAAACACTCCCAGGACAGGTACAGCACGGAGTTAGATACAGAGTAAAGCTCCCTATACACTGTCCCCATCAAACACTCGCAGGACAGGTACAGCACGGGGTTAGATACAGAGTAAAGCTCCCTATACACTGTCCCCATCAAACACTCCCAGGACAGGTACAGCACAGGGTTGATACTGAGTAAAGCTCCCTCTACACTGTTCCCGTCAAACACTCCCGGGACAGGTACAGCCCAGCGTTAGATACAGAGTAAAGCTCCCTCGACACTGACCCCATCAAACACTCCCAGGACAGGTACAGCATGGGGTTAGATACAGAGTAAAGCTCACTCTACACTGTCCTTATCAAACACTCCCAGGACAGGTTCAGCACGGGGTTAGATACAGAGTAAAGCTCCCTCTACACTGTCCCCATCAAACACTCCCAGGACAGGTACAGCACGGGGTTAGATACAGAGTAATGCTCCCTCTACACTGTCCCCATCAAACACTCCCAGGACAGGTACAGCACGGGGTTAGATACAGAGTAAAGCTCCCTCTACACTGTCCCCATCAAACACTCCCAGGACAGGTACAGCACGGCGTTAGTTTCAGAGTAAAGCTCCCTCTACACTGTCCCCATCAAACACTCCCAGGACAGGTACAGCACGGAGTTAGATACAGAGTAAAGCTCCCTCTACACTGTCCCATCAAACACTCCCAGGACAGGTACAGCACGGAGTTAGATACAGAGTAAAGCTCCCTATACACTGTCCCCATCAAACACTCCCAGGACAGGTATAGCACGGGGTTAGATACAGAGTAAAGCTCCCTCTACACTGTCCACATCAAACACTCCCAGGACAGGTACAGCACAGGGTTAGATACAGAGTAAAGCTCCCTATACACTGTCCCCATCAAACACTCCCAGGACAGGTACAGCGCGGGGTTGATACAGAGTAAAGCTCCCTCTACACTGTTCCCATCAAACACTCCCAGGACAGGTACAGCCCAGGGTTAGATACAGAGTAAAGCTCCCTCTACACTGACCCCATCAAACACTCCCAGGACAGTTACAGCACGGGGTTAGATACAGAGTAAAGCTCCCTCTACACTGTCCCTATCAAACACTCCCAGGACAGGTACAGCACGGGGTTAGATACAGAGTAAAGCTCCCTCTACACTGTCCCCATCAAACACTCCAGGACAGGTACAGCACGGGGTTCGATACTGAGTAAAGCTCCCTCTACACTGTCCCCATCAAACACTCCAGGACAGGTACAGCACAGGGTTAAATACAGAGTAATGCTCCCTCTACACTGTCCCCATCAAACACTCCCAGGACAGATACAGCACAGGGTTAAATACAGAGTAAAGCTCCCTCTACACTGTGCCCATCAAACACTCCCAGGACAGGTACAGCACGGGGTTAGGTACAGAGTAAAGCTCCCTCTACACTGACCCCATCAAACACTCCCGGGACAGGTACAGCACGGGGTTAGATACAGAGTAAAGCTCCCTCTACACTGTCCCCATCAAACACTCCAGGACAGGTACAGCACAGGGTTAAATACAGAGTAAAGCTCCCTCTACACTCTCCCCATCAAACACTCCCAGGACAGATACAGCACAGGGTTAAATACAGAGTAAAGCTCCCGCTACACTGTCCCCATTAAACACTCCCAGGACAGGGAAAGCACTGAGTTCGATACAGAGTAAAGCTCCCTCTGCACTGTCCCCATCAAACACTCCCAGGATAGGTACAGCACTGGGTTAGATACAGAGTAAAGCTCCCTCTACACTGTCCCATCAAACACTCCCAGGACAGGTACAGCACGGAGTTAGATACAGAGTACAGCTCCCTGTACACTGTCCCCATCAAACACTCGCAGGACAGGTACAGCACGGGGTTCGATACAGAGTAAAGCTCCCTCTACACTGTCCACATCAAACACTCCCAGGACAGGTACAGCACGGGGTTAGATACAGAGTAAAGCTCCCTATACACTGTCCCCATCAAACACTCCCAGGACAGGTACACCACGGGGTTGATACAGAGTAACGCTCCCTCTACACTGTTCCCATCAAACACTCCCAGGACAGGTACAGCCCAGGGTTAGATACAGAGTAAAGCTCCCTCTACACTGACCCCATCAAACACTCCCAGGACAGGTACAGCACGGGGTTAGATACAGAGTAAAGCTCCCTCGACACTGTCCCTATCAAACACTCCCAGGACAGGTACAGCACGGAGTTAGATACAGAGTAAAGCTCCCTCTGCACTGACCGCATCAAACACTCCCAGGACAGGTACAGCACGGGGTTAGATACAGAGTAAAGCTCCCTCTACACTGACCCCATCAGACACTCCCAGGACAGGTACAGCACGGGGTTAGATACAGAGTAAAGCTCCCTCTACACTGTCCCCATCAAACACTCCCAGGACAGGTACATCACAGGGTTAAATGCAGAGTAAAGCTCCCGCTACACTGTCCCCATCAAACACTCCCAGGACAGGTAAAGCACGGGGTTCGATACAGAGTAAAGCTCCTCTGCACTGTCCCCATCAAACACTCCCAGGACAGGTACAGCACTGGGTTAGATACAGAGTAAAGCTCCCTCTACACTGTCCCATCAAACACTCCCAGGACAGGTACAGGACGGAGTTAGATACAGAGTAAAGCTCCCTATACACTGTCCCCATCAAACACTCCCAGGACAGGTACAGCACGGGGTTAGATACAGAGTAACGCTCCCTCTACAATGTCCACATCAAACACTCCCAGGACAGGTACAGCACGGGGTTAGATACAGAGTAAAGCTCCCTCTACACTGTGCCCATCAAACACTCCCAGGACAGGTACAGCACGGGGTTAGGTACAGAGTAAAGCTCCCTCTACACTGTCCCCATCAAACACTCCCAGGACAGATACAGCACGGAGTTCGATACAGAGTAAAGCTCCCTCTGCACTGTTCCCATCAAACACTCCCAGGACAGGTACATCACAGGGTTAAATACAGAGTAAAGCTCCTGCTACACTGTCCCCATCAAACACTCCCAGGACAGGTACAGCACGGGGTTTGATACAGAGGAAAGCTCCCTCTGCACTGTCCCCATCAAACACTCCCAGGACAGGTACAGCACGGAGTTAGATACAGAGTAAAGCTCCCTATACACTGTCCCCATCAAACACTCCCAGGACAGGTACAGCACGGGGTTAGATACAGAGTAAAGCTCCCTATACACTGTCCCCATCAAACACTCCCAGGACAGGTACAGCACAGGGTTGATACTGAGTAAAGCTCCCTCTACACTGTTCCCGTCAAACACTCCCGGGACAGGTACAGCCCAGCGTTAGATACAGAGTAAAGCCCCCTCTGTCATGATATTCAAACACACACATCATGATGGACACACTAACAGGCAAATCAGAGTACACAACACCACAACCAATCACAGACAAGAACACCAACCACATAAAAAGCACGAGCACGACACCTGGAAGTCAGTAGGTCTGGGGAGAAGGAAGCATGAAAGAGCTGTTGAAACAGACTCTGACAGCAGCAAATATGCCAGCTGATGATCCTTGTCTGGCCCACATACGCGCAGAGACGGCGACTGACCCTCTGCTGCAGCGAGTGATGCGCCACATGACGGAAGGGTGGCTAAAAGGGCAGTGCCCCCAGTTTTACAATGTGCGAGATGATCTCACCAATATAGACGGGGTCCTTATGAAATCGCATAGGATCGTCATTCCACACAGTGTGCGCCAGATGATTCTTCGTCAACTACACGAAGGCCACTTGGGTGTCGAAAAATGCAGACGAAGGGCCCGGGCGGCGGTATATTGGCCGGGTATTAATGAAGACATAGCCAACATGGTGCTCAACTGCACAACCTGTCAGAGGTTTCAGCCGGCGCAACCTCCGGAAACACTTCTACCACACGAGATGGTGACGTCCCCCTGGGCGAAGGTGGGTGTTGACCTATTTCACGCGCTCGGCAGAGATTACATTGTTATTATAGACTACTTCTCAAACTACCCGGAAGTCATGCCTCTCCATGATCTGACGTCGTCCGCAGTCATTGGGGCCTGCAAGGAAACGTTTGCTCGCCATGGCATTCCAAGGACTGTCATGTCAGACAATGGACCTTGTTTTGCCAGCCGTGAATGGTCGTCCTTTGCCGCAGCATATGGTTTCACTCATGTGACATCCAGCCCTCTGCATCCACAATCGAACGGGAAGGCTGAAAAGGGTGTCCACATCGCAAAGCGGCTCCTGTGCAAGGCGGCTGATGCCGGATCGGACTTTAACCTTGCCTTGCTGGCCTATCGATCGGCCCCGTTATCCACGGGCCTCTCGCCAGCGCAGCTACTAATGGGTCGCTCCCTCAGGACGACGGTACCTTCCGTCCTGGCACCGACAACAGACCATGAGGCGGTTCTTCGGGACATGCAACTGCAGCGTGATCGCCAGAAAGGTCGGTACGACACACGAGCGACGGACCTGCCCCCCCTGTCCTCCGGAGACAAAGTACGCGTCCATCAACCGTATGGTGGCTGGTCAGCACCGGCCGAAGTCCTCCGACAAGTGGCTCCCCGCTCGTTCCTGGTTCGCATGCCGGATGGTTCCGTGCGTCGCCGCAATCGGCGCGCCCTTCGCCGACTTCCACGTTCACAGCCACACAACACGCCAGATCCTCAACAGGCTTCCGAGGATGACTTTGTGGAGCTGCCGCACATCACGCCCTTTCCATCGCCACCCATGGCCATGCCTGCACAGCAGCCGGTGGTTCTTGATCCACCCTTAAGGCGGTCAACCCGAATTCGTCGCAAACCCATTAGAATGGACTTATAATACAGTTCATATGTTTAATAAGTTGGACAATTTTACATGATAACCTGTTGTTGTTTATCGTTCCAGATGTCGTCTGACTGGACAACTGTTCAAAATTTTTTTTCTTCTTCTCTCGTTCGCATTTCTGTTATGTTATGGTACAACTGGATTCATGTGACGCACTCGACATCGCCCCATGTACATAGTTCCGTCATAGACACATGCTGCACACGACACACACACACTCTTAGATGCACTCACGTCACGATCATATTTATTACCACGTAGGCACATATCTTTGTAAAAAGGGGGGATGTCATGATATTCAAACACACACATCATGATGGACACACTAACAGGCAAATCAGAGTACACAACACCACAACCAATCACAGACAAGAACACCAACCACATAAAAAGCACGAGCACGACACCTGGAAGTCAGTAGGTCTGGGGAGAAGGAAGCATGAAAGAGCTGTTGAAACACCACAAGCAGGGAGCCCCCCACGTGCAGAGTGCAAAGACCAAGTTGTAAATAGTGAGTTTAAATAAACAAGTGTTGTACCATATGCAACTGTGTTGGCTCATCTGTGTGTCAGAACACCCAACACCACACCCTCTACACTGACCCCATCAAACACTCCCAGGACAGGTACAGCACGGGGTTTGATACAGAGGAAAGCTCCCTCTGCACTGTCCCCATCAAACACTCCCAGGACAGGTACAGCACGGAGTTAGATACAGAGTAAAGCTCCCTATACACTGTCTCCATCAAACACTCCCAGGACAGGTACAGCACGGGGTTAGATACAGAGTAAAGCTCCCTCTACACTTTCCCTATCAAACACTCCCAGGACAGGTTCAGCACGGGGTTAGATACAGAGTAAAGCTCCCTCTACACTGTCCACATCAAACACTCCCAGGACAGGTACAGCACGGGTTTAGATACACAGTAATGCTCCCTCTACACTGTCCCCATCAAACACTCCCAGGACAGGTACAGCACGGCGTTAGTTTCAGAGTAAAGCTCCCTCTACACTGTCCACATCAAACACTCCCAGGACAGGTACAGCACGGAGTTAGATACAGAGTAAAGCTCCCTCTACACTGTCCCATCAAACACTCCCAGGACAGGTACAGCACGGAGTTAGATACAGAGTAAAGCTCCCTCTACACTGTCCCATCAAACACTCCCAGGACAGGTACAGCACGGAGTTAGATACAGAGTAAAGCTCCCTCTACACTGTCCCATCAAACACTCCCAGGACAGGTACAGCACGGAGTTAGATACAGAGTAAAGCTCCCTATACACTGTCCCCATCAAACACTCCCAGGACAGGTATAGCACGGGGTTAGATACAGAGTAAAGCTCCCTCTACACTGTCCACATCAAACACTCCCAGGACAGGTACAGCACAGGGTTAGATACAGAGTAAAGCTCCCTATACACTGTCCCCATCAAACACTCCCAGGACAGGTACAGCACGGGTTTGATACAGAGTAAAGCTCCCTCTACACTGTTCCCATCAAACACTCCCAGGACAGGTACAGCCCAGGGTTAGATACAGAGTAAAGCTCTCTCTACACTGACCCCATCAAACACTCCCAGGACAGTTACAGCACGGGGTTAGATAGAGAGTAAAGCTCCCTCTACACTGTCCCTATCAAACACTCCCAGGACAGGTACAGCACGGGGTTAGATACAGAATAAAGCTCCCTCTACACTGTCCCCATCAAACACTCTCAGGACAGGTACACCACGGGGTGAGATACAGAGTAAATCTCACTCTACACTGTCCCCATCAAACACCCCCAGGACAGGTACAGCACGGGGTTAGATACAGAGTAAAGCCCCCACCACACTGTCCCCATCAAACACTCCCAGGGCAGATACAGCACGGGGTTAAATACAGAGTAACGCTCCCTCTACACTGTCCCCATCAAACACTCCAGGACAGGTACAGCACAGGGTTAAATACAGAGTAAAGCTCCCTCTACACTGTCCCCATCAAACACTCCCAGGACAGGTACAGCACGGGGTTCGATACAGAGTAAAGCTCCCTCTACACTGTCCCCATCAAACACTCCAGGACAGGTACAGCACAGGGTTAAATACAGAGTAAAGCTCCCTCTACACTGTCCCCATCAAACACTCCCAAGACAGGTAAAGCACAGGATTCGATACAGAGTAAAGCTCCCTCTGCACTGTCCCCATCAAACACTCCCAGGACAGGTAAAGCACTGGGTTAGATACAGAGTAAAGCTCCCTCTACACTGTCCCATCAAACTCTCCCAGGACAGGTACAGCACGGGGTTAGATACAGAGCAAAGCTCCCTCTACACTGTCCCCATCAAACACTCTCAGGACAGGTAAACCACAGGGTGAGATACAGAGTAAATCTCCCTCTACACTGTCCCCATCAAACACCCCCAGGACAGGTACAGCACGGGGTTAGATACAGAGTAAAGCTCCCTCTGCACTGTCCCCATCAAACACTCCCAGGACAGGTACAGCACGGAGTTAGATACAGACTAAAGCTCCCTATACACTGTCCCCATCAAACACTCCCAGGACAGGTACAGCACGGGGTTAGATACAGAGTAAAGCTCCCTCTACACTGTCCACATCAAACACTCCCAGGACAGGTACAGCATGGGGTTAGATACAGAGTAAAGCTCCCTATACACTGTCCCCATCAAACACTCCCAGGACAGGTACAGCACGGGGTTGATACAGAGTAAAGCTCCCTCTACACTGTTCCCATCAAACACTCCCAGGACAGGTACAGCACAGGGTTAGATACAGAGTAAAGCTCCCTCTACACTGACCCCATCAAACACTCCCAGGACAGGTACAGCACGGGGTTAGATACAGAGTAAAGCTCCCTCTACACTGTCCCTATCAAACACTCCCAGGACAGCTACAGCACGGGGTTAGATACAGAGTAAAGCTCCCTCTACACTGTCCCCATCAAATACTCCCAGGACAGGTACAGCACTGGGTTAGATACAGAGTAAAGCTCCCTCTACTCTGTCCCTATCAAACACTCCCAGGACAGGTACAGCACAGGGTTAGATACAGAGTAAAGCTCCCTCTACACTGTCCCCATCAAACACTCTCAGGACAGGTACACCACGGGGTGAGATACAGAGTAAATCTCCCTCTACACTGTCCCCATCAAACACCCCCAGGACAGGTACAGCACGGGGTTAGATACAGAGTAAAGCTCCCTCTACACTGTCCCCATCAAACACTCCCAGGACAGGTATAGCACGGGGTTAGATACAGAGTAAAGCCCCCACCACACTGTCCCCATCAAACACTCCCAGGACAGGTACAGCACGGGGTTAGATACAGAGTAAAGCTCCCTCTACACTGTCCCCATCAAACACTCCCAGGACATGTACAGCACGGGGTTAGATACAGAGTAAAGCTCCCTCTCCACTGTCCCCATCAAACACTCCCAGCAGAGGTACAGCACGGGGTTAGATACAGAATAAAGCCCCCTCTACACTGTCCCCATCAAACACTCCCAGGACAGGTAAAGCACGGGGTTCGATACAGAGTAAAGCTCCCTCTGCACTGTCCCCATCAAACACTCCCAGGACAGGTACAGCACTGGGTTAGATACAGAGTAAAGCTCCCTCTACACTGTCCCATCAAACACTCCCAGGACAGTTACAGCACGGAGTTAGATACAGAGTAAAGCTCCCTCTA
This sequence comes from Scyliorhinus torazame, assembly GCF_047496885.1. Lineage (NCBI taxonomy): Eukaryota > Metazoa > Chordata > Chondrichthyes > Carcharhiniformes > Scyliorhinidae > Scyliorhinus > Scyliorhinus torazame. The sequence continues at coordinate 18,593,285 of NC_092728.1, forward strand.
CACTGTCCCCATCAAACACTCTCAGGACAGGTACACCACAGGGTGAGATACAGAGTAAATCTCCCTCTACACTGTCCCAATCAAACACCCCCAGGACAGGTACAGCACGGGGTTAGATACAGAGTAAAGCTCCCTCTACACTGTCCCCATCAAACACTCCCAGGACAGGTACAGCACGGGGTTAGATACAGAGTAAAGCTCCCTCTACACTGTCCCCATCAAACACTCCCAGGACAGGTATAGCACGGGGTTAGATACAGAGTAAAGCCCCCACCACACTGTCCCCATCAAACACTCCCAGGACAGGTACAGCACGTGGTTAGATACAGAGTAAAGCTCCCTCTGCACTGTCCCCATCAAAGACTCCCAGGACAGGTACAGCACGGGGTTAGATACAGAGTGAAGCTCCCTCTCCACTGTCCCCATCAAACACTCCCAGCACAGATACAGCACGGGGTTAGATACAGAGTAAAGCCCCCTCTACACTGTCCCCATCAAACACTCTCAGGACAGGTACAGCACGGGGTTAGATACAGAGTAAAGCTCCAGCTACACTGTCCCCATCAAACACTCCCAGGACAGGTACAGCACGGGGTTGGATACAGAGTAAAGCTCCCTCTACACTGTCCACATCAAACACTCCCAGGACAGGTACAGCACGGGGTTAGATACAGTGTAAACCACCCTCTACACTGTGCCCATCAAACACTCCCAGGACAGGTACAGCACGGGGTTAGGTACAGATTAAAGCTCCCTCTACACTGACCCCATCAAACACTCCCGGGACAGGTACAGCACGGTGTTAGATACAGAGTAAAGCTCCCTCTACACTGTCCCCATCAAACACTCCAGGACAGGTACAGCACAGGGTTAAATACAGAGTAAAGCTCCCTCTACACTGTCCCCATCAAACACTCACAGGACAGATACAGCACAGGGTTAAATACAGAGTAACGCTCCCTCTACACTGTCCCCATCAAACACTCCCAGGACAGGTACAGCACGGGGCTCGATACAGAGTAAAGCTCCCTCTGCACTGTCCCCATCAAACACTCCCAGGACAGGTAAAGCACAGGGTTCGATAAAGAGTAAAGCTCCCTCTGCACTGTCCCCATCAAACACTCCCAGGACAGGTACAGCACTGGGTTAGATACAGAGTAAAGCTCCCTCTACACTGTCCCATCAAACTATCCCAGGACAGGTACAACACAGGGTTAAATACAGAGTAAAGCTCCCGCGACACTGTTCCCATCAAACACTCCCAGGACAGGTAAAGCACAGGGTTCGATAAAGAGTAAAGCTCCCTCTGCACTGTCCCCATCAAACACTCCCAGGACAGGTACAGCACTGGGTTAGATACAGAGTAAAGCTCCCTCTACACTGTCCCATCAAACTATCCCAGGACAGGTACAGCACGGGGTTAGATACAGACTAAAGCTCCCTCTACACTGTCCCCATCAAACACTCTCAGGACAGGTACACCACAGGGTGAGATACAGAGTAAATCTCCCTCTACACTGTCCCAATCAAACACCCCCAGGACAGGTACAGCACGGGGTTAGATACAGAGTAAAGCCCCCTCTACACTGTCCCCATCAAACACTCCCAGGACAGGTACAGCACGGGGTTAGATACAGAGTAAAGCTCCCTCTACACTGTCCCCATCAAACACTCCCAAGACAGGTATAGCACGGGGTTAGATACAGAGTAAAGCCCCCACCACACTGTCCCCATCAAACACTCCCAGGACAGGTACAGCACGGGGTTAGATACAGAGTAAAGCTCCCTCTGCACTGTCCCCATCAAACACTCCAGGGACAGGTACAGCACGGGGTTAGATACAGAGTAAAGCTCCCTGTCCACTGTCCCCATCAAACACTCCCAGCACAGGTACAGCACAGGGTTAGATACAGAGTAAAGCCCCCTCTACACTGTCCCCATCAAACACTCCCAGGACAGGTACAGCACGGGGTTAGATACAGAGTAAAGCTCCAGCTACACTGTCCCCATCAAACACTCCCAGGACAGGTAAAGCACGGGGTTAGATACAGAGTAAAGCTCCCTCTACACTGTCCCCATCAAACACTCCCAGGACAGGTATAGCACGGGGTTAGATACAGAGTAAAGCCCCCACCACACTGTGCCCATCAAACACTCCCAGGACAGGTACAGCACGGGGTTAGATACAGAGTAAAGCTCCCTCTGCACTGTCCCCATCAAACACTCCCAGGACAGGTACAGCACAGGGTTAGATACAGAGTAAAGCTCCCTCTCCACTGTCCCCATCAAACACTCCCAGGACAGGTACAGCACTGGGTTAGATACAGAGTAAAGCTCCCTCTACACTGTCCCCATCAAACACTCCCAGGACAGGTACAGCACTGGGTTAGATACAGAGTAAAGCTCCCTCTACTCTGTCCCATCAAACACTCCCAGGACAGGTACAGGACGGAGTTAGATACAGAGTAAAGCTCCCTATACACTGTCCCCATCAAACACTCCCAGGACAGGTACAGCACGGGGTTAGATACAGAGTAAAGCTCCCTCTACACTGTCCACATCAAACACTCCCAGGACAGGTACAGCACGGGGTTAGATACAGAGTAAAGCTCCCTCTGCACTGTGCCCATCAAACACTCCCAGGACAGGTACAGCACGGGGTTAGGTACAGAGTAAAGCTCCCTCTACACTGACCCCATCAAACATTCCCGGGACAGGTACAGCACGGAGTTAGATACAGAGTAAAGCTCCCTCTACACTGTCCCCATCAAACACTCCCAGCACAGGTACAGCACGGTGTTAGACACAGAGTAAAGCTCCCTCTACACTGTCCACATCAAACACTCCCAGGACAGGTACAGCACGGGGTTAGATACAGAGTAAAGCTCCCTATACACTGTCCCCATCAAACACTCCCAGGACAGGTACAGCACAGGGTTGATAGAGAGTAAAGCTCCCTCCACACTGTTCCCATCAAACACTCCCAGGACAGGTACAGCCCAGGGTTAGATACAGTGTAAAGCTCCCTCTACACTGACCCCATCAAACACTCCCAGGACAGGTACAGCATGGGGTTAGATACAGAGTAAAGCTCCCTCTACACTGTCCCTATCAAACACTCCCAGGACAGGTACAGCACGGGGTTAGATACAGAGTAAAGCTCCCTCTACACTGTCCCCATCAAACACTCCCAGGACAGGTACAGCACGGGGTTCGATACAGAGTAAAGCTCCCTCTGCACTGTCCCCATCAAACACTCCCAGCACAGGTACAGCACGGGGTTAGATACAGAGTAAAGCCCCCTCTACACTGTCCCCATCAAACACTCCCAGGACAGGTACAGCACGGGGTTAGATACAGAGTAAAGCTCCCTCTACACTGACCCCATCAAACACTCCCAGGACAGGTACAGCACGGGGTTAGATACAGAGTAAAGCCCCCTCTACACTGTCCCCATCAAACACTCCCAGGACAGGTACAGCACGGGGTTAGATACAGAGTAAAGCTCCCTCTACACTGACCCCATCAAACACTCCCAGGACAGGTACAGCACGGGGTTAGATACAGAGTAAAGCCCCCTCTACACTGTCCGCATCAAACACTCCCAGGACAGGTACAGCACGGGGTTAGATACAGAGTAAAGCTCCCTCTACACTGTCCCCATCAAACACTCCCAGGACAGGTACAGCACGGGGTTAGATACAGAGTAAAGCTCCCTCTACACTGTCCCCATCAAACACTCCCAGGACAGGTACATCACGGGGTTAGATACAGAGTAAAGCTCCCTCTACACTGTCCCCATCAAACACTCCCAGGACAGGTACAGCCCAGGGTTAGATACAGAGTAAAGCTCCCTCTACACTGACCCCATCAAACACTCCCAGGACAGGTACAGCATGGGGTTAGATACAGAGTAAAGCTCCCTCTACACTGTCCCTATCAAACACTCCCAGGACAGGTACAGCACGGGGTTAGATACAGAGTAAAGCTCCCTCTACACTGTCCCCATCAAACACTCTCAGGACAGGTACACCACGGGGTGAGATACAGAGTAAATCTCCCTCTACACTGTCCCCATCAAACACCCCCAGGACAGGTACAGCACGAGGTTCGATACAGAGTAAAGCTCCCTCTGCACTGTCCCCATCAAACACTCCCAGCACAGGTACAGCACGGGGTTAGATACAGAGTAAAGCCCCCTCTACACTGTCCCCATCAAACACTCCCAGGACAGGTACAGCACGGGGTTAGATACAGAGTAAAGCTCCCTCTACACTGTCCCCATCAAACACTCCCAGGACAGGTACAGCACGGGGTTAGATACAGAGTAAAGCTCCCTCTGCACTGTCCCCATCAAACACTCCCAGCACAGGTACAGCACGGGGTTAGATACAGAGTAAAGCCCCCTCTACACTGTCCCCATCAAACACTCCCAGGACAGGTACAGCACGGGGTTAGATACAGAGTAAAGCTCCCTCTACACTGACCCCATCAAACACTCCCAGGACTGGTACAGCACGGGGTTGATAGAGAGTAAAGCTCCCTCTACACTGTTCCCATCAAACACTCCCAGGACTGGTACAGCACGGGGTTGATAGAGAGTAAAGCTCCCTCTACACTGTTCCCATCAAACACTCCCAGGACAGGTACAGCACGGGGTTAGATACAGAGTAAAGCTCCCTATACACTGTCCCCATCAAACACTCCCAGGACTGGTACAGCACGGGGTTGATAGAGAGTAAAGCTCCCTCTACACTGTTCCCATCAAACACTCCCAGGACAGGTACAGCCCAGGGTTAGATACAGAGTAAAGCTCCCTCTACACTGACCCCATCAAACACTCCCAGGACAGGTACAGCATGGGGTTAGATACAGAGTAAAGCTCCCTCTACACTGTCCCTATCAAACACTCCCAGGACAGGTACAGCACGGGGTTAGATACAGAGTAAAGCTCCCTCTACACTGTCCCCATCAAACACTCTCAGGACAGGTACACCATGGGGTGAGATACAGAGTAAATCTCCCTCTAAACTGTCCCCATCAAACACCCCCAGGACAGGTACAGCACGGGGTTAGATACAGAGTAAAGCTCCCTCTACACTGTCCCCATCAAACACTCCCAGGATAGGTATAGCACGGGGTTAGATACAGAGTAAAGCCCCCACCACACTGTCCCCATCAAACACTCCCAGGACAGGTACAGAACGGGGTTAGATACAGAGTAAAGCTCCCTCTGCACTGTCCCCATCAAACACTCCCAGGACAGGTACAGCACGGGCTTAGATACAGAGTAAAGCTCCCTCTCCACTGTCCCCATCAAACACTCCCAGCACAGGTAGAGCACGGGGTTAGATACAGAGTAAAGCCCCCTCTACACTGTCCCCATCAAACATTCCCAGGACAGGTACAGCACGGGGTTAGATACAGAGTAAAGCTCCCGCTACACTGTCCCCATCAAACACTCCCAGGACAGGTAAAGCACGGGGTTCGATGCAGATTAAAGCTCCCTCTGCACTGTCCCCATCAAACACTCCCTGGACATGTACAGCACTGGGTTAGATACAGAGTAAAGCTCCCTCTACACTGTCCCATCAAACACTCCCAGGACAGGTACAGCACGGAGTTAGATACAGAGTAAAGCTCCCTATACACTGTCCCCATCAAACACTCCCAGGACAGGTACAGCACTGGGTTAGGTACAGAGTAAAGCTCCCTCTACTCTGTCCCATCAAACACTCCCAGGACAGGTACAGGACGGAGTTAGATACAGAGTAAATCTCCCTATAGACTGTCCCCATCAAACACTCCCAGGACAGGTACAGCACGGGGTTAGATACAGAGTAAAGCTCCCTCTACACTGTCCACATCAAACACTCCCAGGACAGGTACAGCACGGGGTTAGATACAGAGTAAAGCTCCCTCTACACTGTGCCCATCAAATACTCCCAGGACAGGTACAGCACGGGGTTAGGTACAGAGTAAAGCTCCCTCTACACTGACCCCATCAAACACTCCCGGGACAGGTACAGCACGGGGTTAGATATAGAGTAAAGCACCCTCTACACTGTCCCCATCAAACACTCCAGGACAGGTACAGCACAGGGTTAAATACAGAGTAAAGCTCCCTCTGCACTGTCCCCATCAAACACTCCCAGGACAGGTACAGCACGGGCTTAGATACAGAGTAAAGCTCCCTCTCCACTGTCCCCATCAAACACTCCCAGCACAGGTAGAGCACGGGGTTAGATACAGAGTAAAGCCCCCTCTACACTGTCCCCATCAAACATTCCCAGGACAGGTACAGCACGGGGTTAGATACAGAGTAAAGCTCCCTCTACACTGTCCCTATCAAACACTCCCAGGACAGGTACAGCACGGGGTTAGATACAGAGTAAAGCTCCCTCTACACTGTCCCCATCAAACACTCTCAGGACAGGTACACCACGGGGTGAGATACAGAGTAAATCTCCCTCTAAACTGTCCCCATCAAACACCCCCAGGACAGGTACAGCACGGGGTTAGATACAGAGTAAAGCTCCCTCTACACTGTCCCCATCAAACACTCCCAGGATAGGTATAGCACGGGGTTAGATACAGAGTAAAGCCCCCACCACACTGTCCCCATCAAACACTCCCAGGACAGGTACAGAACGGGGTTAGATACAGAGTAAAGCTCCCTCTGCACTGTCCCCATCAAACACTCCCAGGACAGGTACAGCACGGGCTTAGATACAGAGTAAAGCTCCCTCTCCACTGTCCCCATCAAACACTCCCAGCACAGGTAGAGCACGGGGTTAGATACAGAGTAAAGCCCCCTCTACACTGTCCCCATCAAACATTCCCAGGACAGGTACAGCACGGGGTTAGATACAGAGTAAAGCTCCCGCTACACTGTCCCCATCAAACACTCCCAGGACAGGTAAAGCACGGGGTTCGATGCAGATTAAAGCTCCCTCTGCACTGTCCCCATCAAACACTCCCAGGACAGGTACAGCACTGGGTTAGATACAGAGTAAAGCTCCCTCTACACTGTCCCATCAAACACTCCCAGGACAGGTACAGCACGGAGTTAGATACAGAGTAAAGCTCCCTATACACTGTCCCCATCAAACACTCCCAGGACAGGTACAGCACTGGGTTAGGTACAGAGTAAAGCTCCCTCTACTCTGTCCCATCAAACACTCCCAGGACAGGTACAGGACGGAGTTAGATACAGAGTAAATCTCCCTATAGACTGTCCCCATCAAACACTCCCAGGACAGGTACAGCACGGGGTTAGATACAGAGTAAAGCTCCCTCTACACTGTCCACATCAAACACTCCCAGGACAGGTACAGCACGGGGTTAGATACAGAGTAAAGCTCCCTCTACACTGTGCCCATCAAACACTCCCAGGACAGGTACAGCACGGGGTTAGGTACAGAGTAAAGCTCCCTCTACACTGACCCCATCAAACACTCCCGGGACAGGTACAGCACGGGGTTAGATATAGAGTAAAGCACCCTCTACACTGTCCCCATCAAACACTCCAGGACAGGTACAGCACAGGGTTAAATACAGAGTAAAGCTCCCTCTACACTGTCCCCATCAAACACTCCCAGGACAGGTACAGGACGGAGTTAGATACAGAGTAAAGCTCCCTATACACTGTCCCCATCAAACACACCCAGGACAGGTACAGCACGGGGTTAGATACAGAGTAAAGCTCCCTCTACACTGTCCACATCAAACACACCCAGGACAGGTACAGCACGGGGTTCGATACAGAGTAAACTCCCTCTGCACTGTCCCCATCAAACACTCCCAGCACAGGTACAGCACGGGGTTAGATACAGAGTAAAGCCCCCTCTACACTGTCCCCATCAAACACTCCCAGGACAGGTACAGCACGGGGTTAGATACAGAGTAAAGCTCCCTCTACACTGTCCCCATCAAACACTCCCTGTACAGGTACAGCACGGGGTTAGATACAGAGTAAAGCTCCCTCTACACTGTCCCCATCAAACACTCCCAGGACAGGTACAGCACGGCGTTAGTTTCAGAGTAAAGCTCCCTCTACACTGTCCACATCAAACACTCCCAGGACAGGTACAGCACAGGGTTGATAGAGAGTAAAGCTCCCTCTACACTGTCCCTATTAAACACTCCCAGGACAGGTACAGCACGGGGTTAGATACAGAGTAAAGCTCCCTCTACACTGTCCCCATCAAACACTCCCAGGACAGGTACAGCACGGGGTTCGATACAGAGTAAAGCTCCCTCTGCACTGTCCCCATCAAACACTCCCAGCACAGGTACAGCACGGGGTTAGATACAGAGTAAAGCCCCCTCTACACTGTCCCCATCAAACACTCCCAGGACAGGTACAGCACGGGGTTAGATACAGAGTAAAGCTCCCTCTACACTGTCCCCATCAAACACTCCCAGGACAGGTACAGCACGGGGTTCGATACAGAGTAAAGCTCCCTCTGCACTGTCCCCATCAAACACTCCCAGCACAGGTACAGCACGGGGTTAGATACAGAGTAAAGCCCCCTCTACACTGTCCCCATCAAACACTCCCAGGACAGGTACAGCACGGGGTTAGATACAGAGTAAAGCTCCCTCTACACTGTCCCCATCAAACACTCCCAGGACAGGTACAGCACGGGGTTAGTTTCAGAGTAAAGCTCCCTATACACTGTCCCCATCAAACACTCCCAGGACAGGTACAGCACGGTGTTAGATACAGAGTAAAGCTCCCTCTACACTGTCCACATCAAACACTCCCAGGACAGGTACAGCACGGGGTTAGATACAGAGTAAAGCTCCCTATACACTGTCCCCATCAAACAATCCCAGGACTGGTACAGCACGGGGTTGATAGAGAGTAAAGCTCCCTCTACACTGTTCCCATCAAACACTCCCAGGACAGGTACAGCCCAGGGTTAGATACAGAGTAAAGCTCCCTCTACACTGACCCCATCAAACACTCCCAGGACAGGTACAGCATGGGGTTAGATACAGAGTAAAGCTCCCTCTACACTGTCCCTATCAAATACTCCCAGGACAGGTACAGCACGGGTTAGATACAGAGTAAAGCTCCCTCTACACTGTCCCCATCAAACACTCTCAGGACAGGTACACCACGGGGTGAGATACAGAGTAAATCTCCCTCTACACTGTCCCCATCAAACACCCCCAGGACAGGTACAGCACGGGGTTAGATACAGAGTAAAGCTCCCTCTACACTGTCCCCATCAAACACTCCCAGGATAGGTATAGCACGGGGTTAGATACAGAGTAAAGCCCCCACCACACTGTCCCCATCAAACACTCCCAGGACAGGTACAGAACGGGGTTAGATACAGAGTAAAGCTCCCTCTGCACTGTCCCCATCAAACACTCCCAGGACAGGTACAGCACGGGCTTAGATACAGAGTAAAGCTCCCTCTCCACTGTCCCCATCAAACACTCCCAGCACAGGTAGAGCACGGGGTTAGATACAGAGTAAAGCCCCCTCTACACTGTCCCCATCAAACATTCCCAGGACAGGTACAGCACGGAGTTAGATACAGAGTAAAGCTCCCTATACACTGTCCCCATCAAACACTCCCAGGACAGGTACAGCACTGGGTTAGGTACAGAGTAAAGCTCCCTCTACTCTGTCCCATCAAACACTCCCAGGACAGGTACAGGACGGAGTTAGATACAGAGTAAATCTCCCTATAGACTGTCCCCATCAAACACTCCCAGGACAGGTACAGCACGGGGTTAGATACAGAGTAAAGCTCCCTCTACACTGTCCACATCAAACACTCCCAGGACAGGTACAGCACGGGGTTAGATACAGAGTAAAGCTCCCTCTACACTGTCCCCATCAAACACTCCCAGGATAGGTATAGCACGGGGTTAGATACAGAGTAAAGCCCCCACCACACTGTCCCCATCAAACACTCCCAGGACAGGTACAGAACGGGGTTAGATACAGAGTAAAGCTCCCTCTGCACTGTCCCCATCAAACACTCCCAGGACAGGTACAGCACGGGCTTAGATACAGAGTAAAGCTCCCTCTCCACTGTCCCCATCAAACACTCCCAGCACAGGTAGAGCACGGGGTTAGATACAGAGTAAAGCCCCCTCTACACTGTCCCCATCAAACATTCCCAGGACAGGTACAGCACGGGGTTAGATACAGAGTAAAGCTCCCGCTACACTGTCCCCATCAAACACTCCCAGGACAGGTAAAGCACGGGGTTCGATGCAGATTAAAGCTCCCTCTGCACTGTCCCCATCAAACACTCCCAGGACATGTACAGCACTGGGTTAGATACAGAGTAAAGCTCCCTCTACACTGTCCCATCAAACACTCCCAGGACAGGTACAGCACGGAGTTAGATACAGAGTAAAGCTCCCTATACACTGTCCCCATCAAACACTCCCAGGACAGGTACAGCACTGGGTTAGGTACAGAGTAAAGCTCCCTCTACTCTGTCCCATCAAACACTCCCAGGACAGGTACAGGACGGAGTTAGATACAGAGTAAATCTCCCTATAGACTGTCCCCATCAAACACTCCCAGGACAGGTACAGCACGGGGTTAGATACAGAGTAAAGCTCCCTCTACACTGTCCACATCAAACACTCCCAGGACAGGTACAGCACGGGGTTAGATACAGAGTAAAGCTCCCTCTACACTGTGCCCATCAAATACTCCCAGGACAGGTACAGCACGGGGTTAGGTACAGAGTAAAGCTCCCTCTACACTGACCCCATCAAACACTCCCGGGACAGGTACAGCACAGGGTTAAATACAGAGTAAAGCTCCCTCTGCACTGTCCCCATCAAACACTCCCAGGACAGGTACAGCACGGGCTTAGATACAGAGTAAAGCTCCCTCTCCACTGTCCCCATCAAACACTCCCAGCACAGGTAGAGCACGGGGTTAGATACAGAGTAAAGCCCCCTCTACACTGTCCCCATCAAACATTCCCAGGACAGGTACAGCACGGGGTTAGATACAGAGTAAAGCTCCCTCTACACTGTCCCTATCAAACACTCCCAGGACAGGTACAGCACGGGGTTAGATACAGAGTAAAGCTCCCTCTACACTGTCCCCATCAAACACTCTCAGGACAGGTACACCACGGGGTGAGATACAGAGTAAATCTCCCTCTAAACTGTCCCCATCAAACACCCCCAGGACAGGTACAGCACGGGGTTAGATACAGAGTAAAGCTCCCTCTACACTGTCCCCATCAAACACTCCCAGGATAGGTATAGCACGGGGTTAGATACAGAGTAAAGCCCCCACCACACTGTCCCCATCAAACACTCCCAGGACAGGTACAGAACGGGGTTAGATACAGAGTAAAGCTCCCTCTGCACTGTCCCCATCAAACACTCCCAGGACAGGTACAGCACGGGCTTAGATACAGAGTAAAGCTCCCTCTCCACTGTCCCCATCAAACACTCCCAGCACAGGTAGAGCACGGGGTTAGATACAGAGTAAAGCCCCCTCTACACTGTCCCCATCAAACATTCCCAGGACAGGTACAGCACGGGGTTAGATACAGAGTAAAGCTCCCGCTACACTGTCCCCATCAAACACTCCCAGGACAGGTAAAGCACGGGGTTCGATGCAGATTAAAGCTCCCTCTGCACTGTCCCCATCAAACACTCCCAGGACAGGTACAGCACTGGGTTAGATACAGAGTAAAGCTCCCTCTACACTGTCCCATCAAACACTCCCAGGACAGGTACAGCACGGAGTTAGATACAGAGTAAAGCTCCCTATACACTGTCCCCATCAAACACTCCCAGGACAGGTACAGCACTGGGTTAGGTACAGAGTAAAGCTCCCTCTACTCTGTCCCATCAAACACTCCCAGGACAGGTACAGGACGGAGTTAGATACAGAGTAAATCTCCCTATAGACTGTCCCCATCAAACACTCCCAGGACAGGTACAGCACGGGGTTAGATACAGAGTAAAGCTCCCTCTACACTGTCCACATCAAACACTCCCAGGACAGGTACAGCACGGGGTTAGATACAGAGTAAAGCTCCCTCTACACTGTGCCCATCAAACACTCCCAGGACAGGTACAGCACGGGGTTAGGTACAGAGTAAAGCTCCCTCTACACTGACCCCATCAAACACTCCCGGGACAGGTACAGCACGGGGTTAGATATAGAGTAAAGCACCCTCTACACTGTCCCCATCAAACACTCCAGGACAGGTACAGCACAGGGTTAAATACAGAGTAAAGCTCCCTCTACACTGTCCCCATCAAACACTCCCAGGACAGGTACAGGACGGAGTTAGATACAGAGTAAAGCTCCCTATACACTGTCCCCATCAAACACACCCAGGACAGGTACAGCACGGGGTTAGATACAGAGTAAAGCTCCCTCTACACTGTCCACATCAAACACACCCAGGACAGGTACAGCACGGGGTTCGATACAGAGTAAAGCTCCCTCTGCACTGTCCCCATCAAACACTCCCAGCACAGGTACAGCACGGGGTTAGATACAGAGTAAAGCCCCCTCTACACTGTCCCCATCAAACACTCCCAGGACAGGTACAGCACGGGGTTAGATACAGAGTAAAGCTCCCTCTACACTGTCCCCATCAAACACTCCCTGTACAGGTACAGCACGGGGTTAGATACAGAGTAAAGCTCCCTCTACACTGTCCCCATCAAACACTCCCAGCACAGGTACAGCACGGTGTTAGACACAGAGTAAAGCTCCCTCTACACTGTCCACATCAAACACTCCCAGGACAGGTACAGCACGGGGTTAGATACAGAGTAAAGCTCCCTATACACTGTCCCCATCAAACACTCCTAGGACAGGTACAGCACAGGGTTGATAGAGAGTAAAGCTCCCTCTACACTGTCCCTATTAAACACTCCCAGGACAGGTACAGCACGGGGTTAGATACAGAGTAAAGCTCCCTCTACACTGTCCCCATCAAACACTCCCAGGACAGGTACAGCACGGGGTTCGATACAGAGTAAAGCTCCCTCTGCACTGTCCCCATCAAACACTCCCAGCACAGGTACAGCACGGGGTTAGATACAGAGTAAAGCTCCCTCTACACTGTCCCCATCAAACACTCCCAGGACAGGTACAGCACGGCGTTAGTTTCAGAGTAAAGCTCCCTCTACACTGTCCACATCAAACACTCCCAGGACAGGTACAGCACGGGGTTAGATACAGAGTAAAGCTCCCTATACACTGTCCCCATCAAACAATCCCAGGACTAGTACAGCACGGGGTTGATAGAGAGTAAAGCTCCCTCTACACTGTTCCCATCAAACACTCCCAGGACAGGTACAGCCCAGGGTTAGATACAGAGTAAAGCTCCCTCTACACTGACCCCATCAAACACTCCCAGGACAGGTACAGCATGGGGTTAGATACAGAGTAAAGCTCCCTCTACACTGTCCCTATCAAATACTCCCAGGACAGGTACAGCACGGGTTAGATACAGAGTAAAGCTCCCTCTACACTGTCCCCATCAAACACTCTCAGGACAGGTACACCACGGGGTGAGATACAGAGTAAATCTCCCTCTACACTGTCCCCATCAAACACCCCCAGGACAGGTACAGCACGGGGTTAGATACAGAGTAAAGCTCCCTCTACACTGTCCCCATCAAACACTCCCAGGATAGGTATAGCACGGGGTTAGATACAGAGTAAAGCCCCCACCACACTGTCCCCATCAAACACTCCCAGGACAGGTACAGAACGGGGTTAGATACAGAGTAAAGCTCCCTCTGCACTGTCCCCATCAAACACTCCCAGGACAGGTACAGCACGGGCTTAGATACAGAGTAAAGCTCCCTCTCCACTGTCCCCATCAAACACTCCCAGCACAGGTAGAGCACGGGGTTAGATACAGAGTAAAGCCCCCTCTACACTGTCCCCATCAAACATTCCCAGGACAGGTACAGCACGGAGTTAGATACAGAGTAAAGCTCCCTATTCACTGTCCCCATCAAACACTCCCAGGACAGGTACAGCACTGGGTTAGGTACAGAGTAAAGCTCCCTCTACTCTGTCCCATCAAACACTCCCAGGACAGGTACAGGACGGAGTTAGATACAGAGTAAATCTCCCTATAGACTGTCCCCATCAAACACTCCCAGGACAGGTACAGCACGGGGTTAGATACAGAGTAAAGCTCCCTCTACACTGTCCACATCAAACACTCCCAGGACAGGTACAGCACGGGGTTAGATACAGAGTAAAGCTCCCTCTACACTGTGCCCATCAAACACTCCCAGGACAGGTACAGCACGGGGTTAGGTACAGAGTAAAGCTCCCTCTACACTGACCCCATCAAACACTCCCGGGACAGGTACAGCCCAGGGTTAGATACAGAGTAAAGCTCCCTCTACACTGACCCCATCAAACACTCCCAGGACAGGTACAGCATGGGGTTAGATACAGAGTAAAGCTCCCTCTACACTGTCCCTATCAAACACTCCCAGGACAGGTACAGCACGGGGTTAGATACAGAGTAAAGCTCCCTCTACACTGTCCCCATCAAACACTCTCAGGACAGGTACACCACGGGGTGAGATACAGAGTAAATCTCCCTCTACACTGTCCCCATCAAACACCCCCAGGACAGGTACAGCACGGGGATCGATACAGAGTAAAGCTCCCTCTGCACTGTCCCCATCAAACACTCCCAGCACAGGTACAGCACGGGGTTAGATACAGAGTAAAGCCCCCTCTACACTGTCCCCATCAAACACTCCCAGGACAGGTACAGCACGGGGTTAGATACAGAGTAAAGCTCCCTCTACACTGTCCCCATCAAACACTCCCAGGACAGGTACAGCACGGTGTTAGATACAGAGTAAAGCTCCCTCTACACTGTCCACATCAAACACTCCCAGGACAGGTACAGCACGGGGTTAGATACAGAGTAAAGCTCCCTATACACTGTCCCCATCAAACACTCCCAGGACTGGTACAGCACGGAGTTGATAGAGAGTAAAGCTCCCTCTACACTGTTCCCATCAAACACTCCCAGGACAGGTACAGCCCAGGGTTAGATACAGAGTAAAGCTCCCTCTACACTGACCCCATCAAACACTCCCAGGACAGGTACAGCATGGGGTTAGATACAGAGTAAAGCTCCCTCTACACTGTCCCTATCAAACACTCCCAGGACAGGTACAGCACGGGGTTAGATACAGAGTAAAGCTCCCTCTACACTGTCCCCATCAAACACTCTCAGGACAGGTACACCACGGGGTGAGATACAGAGTAAATCTCCCTCTAAACTGTCCCCATCAAACACCCCCAGGACAGGTACAGCACGGGGTTAGATACAGAGTAAAGCTCCCTCTACACTGTCCCCATCAAACACTCCCAGGATAGGTATAGCACGGGGTTAGATACAGAGTAAAGCCCCCACCACACTGTCCCCATCAAACACTCCCAGGACAGGTACAGAACGGGGTTAGATACAGAGTAAAGCTCCCTCTGCACTGTCCCCATCAAACACTCCCAGGACAGGTACAGCACGGGCTTAGATACAGAGTAAAGCTCCCTCTCCACTGTCCCCATCAAACACTCCCAGCACAGGTAGAGCACGGGGTTAGATACAGAGTAAAGCCCCCTCTACACTGTCCCCATCAAACATTCCCAGGACAGGTACAGCACGGGGTTAGATACAGAGTAAAGCTCCCGCTACACTGTCCCCATCAAACACTCCCAGGACAGGTAAAGCACGGGGTTCGATGCAGATTAAAGCTCCCTCTGCACTGTCCCCATCAAACACTCCCAGGACAGGTACAGCACGGGGTTAGATACAGAGTAAAGCTCCCTCTACACTGTCCCATCAAACACTCCCAGGACAGGTACAGCACGGAGTTAGATACAGAGTAAAGCTCCCTATACACTGTCCCCATCAAACACTCCCAGGACAGGTACAGCACTGGGTTAGGTACAGAGTAAAGCTCCCTCTACTCTGTCCCATCAAACACTCCCAGGACAGGTACAGGACGGAGTTAGATACAGAGTAAATCTCCCTATAGACTGTCCCTATCAAACATTCCCAGGACAGGTACAGCACGGGGTTAGATACAGAGTAAAGCTCCCTATACACTGTCCCCATCAAACACTCCCAGGACTGGTACAGCACGGAGTTGATAGAGAGTAAAGCTCCCTCTACACTGTTCCCATCAAACACTCCCAGGACAGGTACAGCCCAGGGTTAGATACAGAGTAAAGCTCCCTCTACACTGACCCCATCAAACACTCCCAGGACAGGTACAGCATGGGGTTAGATACAGAGTAAAGCTCCCTCTACACTGTCCCTATCAAACACTCCCAGGACAGGTACAGCACGGGGTTAGATACAGAGTAAAGCTCCCTCTACACTGTCCCCATCAAACACTCTCAGGACAGGTACACCACGGGGTGAGATACAGAGTAAATCTCCCTCTAAACTGTCCCCATCAAACACCCCCAGGACAGGTACAGCACGGGGTTAGATACAGAGTAAAGCTCCCTCTACACTGTCCCCATCAAACACTCTCAGGACAGGTACACCACGGGGTGAGATACAGAGTAAAGCTCCCTATACACTGTCCCCATCAAACACCCCCAGGACAGGTACAGCACGGGGTTAGATACAGAGTAAAGCTCCCTCTACACTGTCCCCATCAAACACTCCCAGGATAGGTATAGCACGGGGTTAGATACAGAGTAAAGCCCCCACCACACTGTCCCCATCAAACACTCCCAGGACAGGTACAGAACGGGGTTAGATACAGAGTAAAGCTCCCTCTGCACTGTCCCCATCAAACACTCCCAGGACAGGTACAGCACGGGCTTAGATACAGAGTAAAGCTCCCTCTCCACTGTCCCCATCAAACACTCCCAGCACAGGTAGAGCACGGGGTTAGATACAGAGTAAAGCCCCCTCTACACTGTCCCCATCAAACATTCCCAGGACAGGTACAGCACGGGGTTAGATACAGAGTAAAGCTCCCGCTACACTGTCCCCATCAAACACTCCCAGGACAGGTAAAGCACGGGGTTCGATGCAGATTAAAGCTCCCTCTGCACTGTCCCCATCAAACACTCCCAGGACAGGTACAGTACTGGGTTAGATACAGAGTAAAGCTCCCTCTACACTGTCCCATCAAACACTCCCAGGACAGGTACAGCACGGAGTTAGATACAGAGTAAAGCTCCCTATACACTGTCCCCATCAAACACTCCCAGGACAGGTACAGCACTGGGTTAGGTACAGAGTAAAGCTCCCTCTACTCTGTCCCATCAAACACTCCCAGGACAGGTACAGGACGGAGTTAGATACAGAGTAAATCTCCCTATAGACTGTCCCCATCAAACACTCCCAGGACAGGTACAGCACGGGGTTAGATACAGAGTAAAGCTCCCTCTACACTGTCCACATCAAACACTCCCAGGACAGGTACAGCACGGGGTTAGATACAGAGTAAAGCTCCCTCTACACTGTGCCCATCAAACACTCCCAGGACAGGTACAGCACGGGGATAGGTACAGAGTAAAGCTCCCTCTACACTGACCCCATCAAACACTCCCGGGACAGGTACAGCACGGGGTTAGATATAGAGTAAAGCACCCTCTACACTGTCCCCATCAAACACTCCAGGACAGGTACAGCACAGGGTTAAATACAGAGTAAAGCTCCCTCTACACTGTCCCCATGAAACACTCCCAGGACAGGTACAGGACGGAGTTAGATACAGAGTAAAGCTCCCTATACACTGTCCCCATCAAACACACCCAGGACAGGTACAGCACGGGGTTAGATACAGAGTAAAGCTCCCTCTACACTGTCCACATCAAACACACCCAGGACAGGTACAGCACGGGGTTCGATACAGAGTAAAGCTCCCTCTGCACTGTCCCCATCAAACACTCCCAGCACAGGTACAGCACGGGGTTAGATACAGAGTAAAGCCCCCTCTACACTGTCCCCATCAAACACTCCCAGGACAGGTACAGCACGGGGTTAGATACAGAGTAAAGCTCCCTCTACACTGTCCCCATCAAACACTCCCAGGACAGGTACAGCACGGCGTTAGTTTCAGAGTAAAGCTCCCTATACACTGTCCCCATCAAACACTCCCAGGACAGGTACAGCACGGTGTTAGATACAGAGTAAAGCTCCCTCTACACTGTCCACATCAAACACTCCCAGG
The DNA here is from genome assembly GCF_047496885.1 of Scyliorhinus torazame. NCBI lineage: Eukaryota > Metazoa > Chordata > Chondrichthyes > Carcharhiniformes > Scyliorhinidae > Scyliorhinus > Scyliorhinus torazame. The sequence continues at coordinate 18,611,492 of NC_092728.1, forward strand.
ACAGGTACAGCACGGGGTTAGATACAGAGTAAAGCTCCCTATACACTGTCCCCATCAAACAATCCCAGGACTGGTACAGCACGGGGTTGATAGAGAGTAAAGCTCCCTCTACACTGTCCCCATCAAACACTCCCAGGACAGGTACAGCACGGTGTTAGATACAGAGTAAAGCTCCCTCTACACTGTCCACATCAAACACTCCCAGGACAGGTACAGCACGGGGTTAGATACAGAGTAAAGCTCCCTCTACACTGTTCCCATCAAACACTCCCAGGACAGGTACAGCCCAGGGTTAGATACAGAGTAAAGCTCCCTCTACACTGACCCCATCAAACACTCCCAGGACAGGTACAGCATGGGGTTAGATACAGAGTAAAGCTCCCTCTACACTGTCCCTATCAAATACTCCCAGGACAGGTACAGCACGGGTTAGATACAGAGTAAAGCTCCCTCTACACTGTCCCCATCAAACACTCTCAGGACAGGTACACCACGGGGTGAGATACAGAGTAAATCTCCCTCTACACTGTCCCCATCAAACACCCCCAGGACAGGTACAGCACGGGGTTAGATACAGAGTAAAGCTCCCTCTACACTGTCCCCATCAAACACTCCCAGGATAGGTATAGCACGGGGTTAGATACAGAGTAAAGCCCCCACCACACTGTCCCCATCAAACACTCCCAGGACAGGTACAGAACGGGGTTAGATACAGAGTAAAGCTCCCTCTGCACTGTCCCCATCAAACACTCCCAGGACAGGTACAGCACGGGCTTAGATACAGAGTAAAGCTCCCTCTCCACTGTCCCCATCAAACACTCCCAGCACAGGTAGAGCACGGGGTTAGATACAGAGTAAAGCCCCCTCTACACTGTCCCCATCAAACATTCCCAGGACAGGTACAGCACGGAGTTAGATACAGAGTAAAGCTCCCTATACACTGTCCCCATCAAACACTCCCAGGACAGGTACAGCACTGGGTTAGGTACAGAGTAAAGCTCCCTCTACTCTGTCCCATCAAACACTCCCAGGACAGGTACAGGACGGAGTTAGATACAGAGTAAATCTCCCTATAGACTGTCCCCATCAAACACTCCCAGGACAGGTACAGCACGGGGTTAGATACAGAGTAAAGCTCCCTCTACACTGTCCACATCAAACACTCCCAGGACAGGTACAGCACGGGGTTAGATACAGAGTAAAGCTCCCTCTACACTGTGCCCATCAAACACTCCCAGGACAGGTACAGCACGGGGTTAGGTACAGAGTAAAGCACCCTCTACACTGTCCCCATCAAACACTCCAGGACAGGTACAGCACAGGGTTAAATACAGAGTAAAGCTCCCTCTACACTGTCCCCATCAAACACTCCCAGCACAGGTACAGCACGGTGTTAGACACAGAGTAAAGCTCCCTCTACACTGTCCACATCAAACACTCCCAGGACAGGTACAGCACGGGATTAGATACAGAGTAAAGCTCCCTATACACTGTCCCCATCAAACACTCCCAGGACAGGTACAGCACAGGGTTGATAGAGAGTAAAGCTCCCTCTACACTGTTCCCATCAAACACTCCCAGGACAGGTACAGCCCAGGGTTAGATACAGTGTAAAGCTCCCTCTACACTGACCCCATCAAACACTCCCAGGACAGGTACAGCATGGGGTTAGATACAGAGTAAAGCTCCCTCTACACTGTCCCTATTAAACACTCCCAGGACAGGTACAGCACGGTGTTAGATACAGAGTAAAGCTCCCTCTACACTGTCCACATCAAACACTCCCAGGACAGGTACAGCACGGGGTTAGATACAGAGTAAAGCTCCCTATACACTGTCCCCATCAAACACTCCCAGGACTGGTACAGCACGGGGTTGATAGAGAGTAAAGCTCCCTCTACACTGTTCCCATCAAACACTCCCAGGACAGGTACAGCCCAGGGTTAGATACAGAGTAAAGCTCCCTCTACACTGACCCCATCAAACACTCCCAGGACAGGTACAGCATGGGGTTAGATACAGAGTAAAGCTCCCTCTACACTGTCCCTATCAAACACTCCCAGGACAGGTACAGCACGGGGTTAGATACAGAGTAAAGCTCCCTCTACACTGTCCCCATCAAACACTCTCAGGACAGGTACACCACGGGGTGAGATACAGAGTAAATCTCCCTCTAAACTGTCCCCATCAAACACCCCCAGGACAGGTACAGCACGGGGTTAGATACAGAGTAAAGCTCCCTCTACACTGTCCCCATCAAACACTCCCAGGATAGGTATAGCACGGGGTTAGATACAGAGTAAAGCCCCCACCACACTGTCCCCATCAAACACTCCCAGGACAGGTACAGAACGGGGTTAGATACAGAGTAAAGCTCCCTCTGCACTGTCCCCATCAAACACTCCCAGGACAGGTACAGCACGGGCTTAGATACAGAGTAAAGCTCCCTCTCCACTGTCCCCATCAAACACTCCCAGCACAGGTAGAGCACGGGGTTAGATACAGAGTAAAGCCCCCTCTACACTGTCCCCATCAAACATTCCCAGGACAGGTACAGCACGGGGTTAGATACAGAGTAAAGCTCCCGCTACACTGTCCCCATCAAACACTCCCAGGACAGGTAAAGCACGGGGTTCGATGCAGATTAAAGCTCCCTCTGCACTGTCCCCATCAAACACTCCCAGGACGTGTACAGCACTGGGTTAGATACAGAGTAAAGCTCCCTCTACACTGTCCCATCAAACACTCCCAGGACAGGTACAGCACGGAGTTAGATACAGAGTAAAGCTCCCTATACACTGTCCCCATCAAACACTCCCAGGACAGGTACAGCACTGGGTTAGGTACAGAGTAAAGCTCCCTCTACTCTGTCCCATCAAACACTCCCAGGACAGGTACAGGACGGAGTTAGATACAGAGTAAATCTCCCTATAGACTGTCCCCATCAAACACTCCCAGGACAGGTACAGCACGGGGTTAGATACAGAGTAAAGCTCCCTCTACACTGTCCACATCAAACACTCCCAGGACAGGTACAGCACGGGGTTAGATACAGAGTAAAGCTCCCTCTACACTGTGCCCATCAAACACTCCCAGGACAGGTACAGCACGGGGTTAGGTACAGAGTAAAGCTCCCTCTACACTGACCCCATCAAACACTCCCGGGACAGGTACAGCACGGGGTTAGATATAGAGTAAAGCACCCTCTACACTGTCCCCATCAAACACTCCAGGACAGGTACAGCACAGGGTTAAATACAGAGTAAAGCTCCCTCTGCACTGTCCCCATCAAACACTCCCAGGACAGGTACAGCACGGGCTTAGATACAGAGTAAAGCTCCCTCTCCACTGTCCCCATCAAACACTCCCAGCACAGGTAGAGCACGGGGTTAGATACAGAGTAAAGCCCCCTCTACACTGTCCCCATCAAACATTCCCAGGACAGGTACAGCACGGGGTTAGATACAGAGTAAAGCTCCCTCTACACTGTCCCTATCAAACACTCCCAGGACAGGTACAGCACGGGGTTAGATACAGAGTAAAGCTCCCTCTACACTGTCCCCATCAAACACTCTCAGGACAGGTACACCACGGGGTGAGATACAGAGTAAATCTCCCTCTAAACTGTCCCCATCAAACACCCCCAGGACAGGTACAGCACGGGGTTAGATACAGAGTAAAGCTCCCTCTACACTGTCCCCATCAAACACTCCCAGGATAGGTATAGCACGGGGTTAGATACAGAGTAAAGCCCCCACCACACTGTCCCCATCAAACACTCCCAGGACAGGTACAGAACGGGGTTAGATACAGAGTAAAGCTCCCTCTGCACTGTCCCCATCAAACACTCCCAGGACAGGTACAGCACGGGCTTAGATACAGAGTAAAGCTCCCTCTCCACTGTCCCCATCAAACACTCCCAGCACAGGTAGAGCACGGGGTTAGATACAGAGTAAAGCCCCCTCTACACTGTCCCCATCAAACATTCCCAGGACAGGTACAGCACGGGGTTAGATACAGAGTAAAGCTCCCGCTACACTGTCCCCATCAAACACTCCCAGGACAGGTAAAGCACGGGGTTCGATGCAGATTAAAGCTCCCTCTGCACTGTCCCCATCAAACACTCCCAGGACAGGTACAGCACTGGGTTAGATACAGAGTAAAGCTCCCTCTACACTGTCCCATCAAACACTCCCAGGACAGGTACAGCACGGAGTTAGATACAGAGTAAAGCTCCCTATACACTGTCCCCATCAAACACTCCCAGGACAGGTACAGCACTGGGTTAGGTACAGAGTAAAGCTCCCTCTACTCTGTCCCATCAAACACTCCCAGGACAGGTACAGGACGGAGTTAGATACAGAGTAAATCTCCCTATAGACTGTCCCCATCAAACACTCCCAGGACAGGTACAGCACGGGGTTAGATACAGAGTAAAGCTCCCTCTACACTGTCCCCATCAAACACTCCCAGGACAGGTCCAGCACGGGGTTAGATACAGAGTAAAGCTCCCTATACACTGTCCCCATCAAACACTCCCAGCACAGGTACAGCACGGTGTTAGACACAGAGTAAAGCTCCCTCTACACTGTCCACATCAAACACTCCCAGGACAGGTACAGCACGGGGTTAGATACAGAGTAAAGCTCCCTATACACTGTCCCCATCAAACACTCCTAGGACAGGTACAGCACAGGGTTGATAGAGAGTAAAGCTCCCTCTACACTGTCCCTATTAAACACTCCCAGGACAGGTACAGCACGGGGTTAGATACAGAGTAAAGCTCCCTCTACACTGTCCCCATCAAACACTCCCAGGACAGGTACAGCACGGGGTTCGATACAGAGTAAAGCTCCCTCTGCACTGTCCCCATCAAACACTCCCAGCACAGGTACAGCACGGGGTTAGATACAGAGTAAAGCCCCCTCTACACTGTCCCCATCAAACACTCCCAGGACAGGTACAGCACGGGGTTAGATACAGAGTAAAGCTCCCTCTACACTGTCCCCATCAAACAATCCCAGGACTGGTACAGCACGGGGTTGATAGAGAGTAAAGCTCCCTCTACACTGTTCCCATCAAACACTCCCAGGACAGGTACAGCCCAGGGTTAGATACAGAGTAAAGCTCCCTCTACACTGACCCCATCAAACACTCCCAGGACAGGTACAGCATGGGGTTAGATACAGAGTAAAGCTCCCTCTACACTGTCCCTATCAAATACTCCCAGGACAGGTACAGCACGGGTTAGATACAGAGTAAAGCTCCCTCTACACTGTCCCCATCAAACACTCTCAGGACAGGTACACCACGGGGTGAGATACAGAGTAAATCTCCCTCTACACTGTCCCCATCAAACACCCCCAGGACAGGTACAGCACGGGGTTAGATACAGAGTAAAGCTCCCTCTACACTGTCCCCATCAAACACTCCCAGGATAGGTATAGCACGGGGTTAGATACAGAGTAAAGCCCCCACCACACTGTCCCCATCAAACACTCCCAGGACAGGTACAGAACGGGGTTAGATACAGAGTAAAGCTCCCTCTGCACTGTCCCCATCAAACACTCCCAGGACAGGTACAGCACGGGCTTAGATACAGAGTAAAGCTCCCTCTCCACTGTCCCCATCAAACACTCCCAGCACAGGTAGAGCACGGGGTTAGATACAGAGTAAAGCCCCCTCTACACTGTCCCCATCAAACATTCCCAGGACAGGTACAGCACGGAGTTAGATACAGAGTAAAGCTCCCTATACACTGTCCCCATCAAACACTCCCAGGACAGGTACAGCACTGGGTTAGGTACAGAGTAAAGCTCCCTCTACTCTGTCCCATCAAACACTCCCAGGACAGGTACAGGACGGAGTTAGATACAGAGTAAATCTCCCTATAGACTGTCCCCATCAAACACTCCCAGGACAGGTACAGCACGGGGTTAGATACAGAGTAAAGCTCCCTCTACACTGTCCACATCAAACACTCCCAGGACAGGTACAGCACGGGGTTAGATACAGAGTAAAGCTCCCTCTACACTGTGCCCATCAAACACTCCCAGGACAGGTACAGCACGGGGTTAGGTACAGAGTAAAGCTCCCTCTACACTGACCCCATCAAACACTCCCGGGACAGGTACAGCACGGGGTTAGATATAGAGTAAAGCACCCTCTACACTGTCCCCATCAAACACTCCAGGACAGGTACAGCACAGGGTTAAATACAGAGTAAAGCTCCCTCTACACTGTCCCCATCAAACACTCCCAGGACAGGTACAGCACGGGGTTAGATACAGAGTAAAGCTCCCTCTACACTGTCCACATCAAACACACCCAGGACAGGTACAGCACGGGGTTCGATACAGAGTAAAGCTCCCTCTGCACTGTCCCCATCAAACACTCCCAGCACAGGTACAGCACGGGGTTAGATACAGAGTAAAGCCCCCTCTACACTGTCCCCATCAAACACTCCCAGCACAGGTACCGCACGGTGTTAGACACAGAGTAAAGCTCCCTCTACACTGTCCACATCAAACACTCCCAGGACAGGTACAGCACGGGGTTAGATACAGAGTAAAGCCCCCTCTACACTGTCCCCATCAAACACTCCCAGCACAGGTACAGCACGGTGTTAGGCACAGAGTAAAGCTCCCTCTACACTGTCCACATCAAACACTCCCAGGACAGGTACAGCACGGGGTTAGATACAGAGTAAAGCTCCCTATACACTGTCCCCATCAAACACTCCCAGGACAGGTACAGCACAGGGTTGATAGAGAGTAAAGCTCCCTCTACACTGTTCCCATCAAACACTCCCAGGACAGGTACAGCCCAGGGTTAGATACAGTGTAAAGCTCCCTCTACACTGACCCCATCAAACACTCCCAGGACAGGTACAGCATGGGGTTAGATACAGAGTAAAGCTCCCTCTACACTGTCCCTATTAAACACTCCCAGGACAGGTACAGCACGGGGTTAGATACAGAGTAAAGCTCCCTCTACACTGTCCCCATCAAACACTCCCAGGACAGGTACAGCACGGGGTTCGATACAGAGTAAAGCTCCCTCTGCACTGTCCCCATCAAACACTCCCAGCACAGGTACAGCACGGGGTTAGATACAGAGTAAAGCCCCCTCTACACTGTCCCCATCAAACACTCCCAGGACAGGTACAACACGGGGTTAGATACAGAGTAAAGCTCCCTCTACACTGTCCACATCAAACACTCCCAGGACAGGTACAGCACGGGGTTAGATACAGAGTAAAGCTCCCTATACACTGTCCCCATCAAACAATCCCAGGACTGGTACAGCACGGGGTTGATAGAGAGTAAAGCTCCCTCTACACTGTTCCCATCAAACACTCCCAGGACAGGTACAGCCCAGGGTTAGATACAGAGTAAAGCTCCCTCTACACTGACCCCATCAAACACTCCCAGGACAGGTACAGCATGGGGTTAGATACAGAGTAAAGCTCCCTCTACACTGTCCCTATCAAACACTCCCAGGACAGGTACAGCACGGGTTAGATACAGAGTAAAGCTCCCTCTACACTGTCCCCATCAAACACTCTCAGGACAGGTACACCACGGGGTGAGATACAGAGTAAATCTCCCTCTACACTGTCCCCATCAAACACCCCCAGGACAGGTACAGCACGGGGTTAGATACAGAGTAAAGCTCCCTCTACACTGTCCCCATCAAACACTCCCAGGATAGGTATAGCACGGGGTTAGATACAGAGTAAAGCCCCCACCACACTGTCCCCATCAAACACTCCCAGGACAGGTACAGAACGGGGTTAGATACAGAGTAAAGCTCCCTCTGCACTGTCCCCATCAAACACTCCCAGGACAGGTACAGCACGGGCTTAGATACAGAGTAAAGCTCCCTCTCCACTGTCCCCATCAAACACTCCCAGCACAGGTAGAGCACGGGGTTAGATACAGAGTAAAGCCCCCTCTACACTGTCCCCATCAAACATTCCCAGGACAGGTACAGCACGGGGTTAGATACAGAGTAAAGCTCCCGCTACACTGTCCCCATCAAACACTCCCAGGACAGGTAAAGCACGGGGTTCGATGTAGATTAAAGCTCCCTCTGCACTGTCCCCATCAAACACTCCCAGGACAGGTACAGCACTGGGTTAGATACAGAGTAAAGCTCCCTCTACACTGTCCAATCAAACACTCCCAGGACAGGTACAGCACGGAGTTAGATACAGAGTAAAGCTCCCTATACACTGTCCCCATCAAACACTCCCAGGACAGGTACAGCACTGGGTTAGATACAGAGTAAAGCTCCCTCTACTCTGTCCCATCAAACACTCCCAGGACAGGTACAGGACGGAGTTAGATACAGAGTAAATCTCCCTATACACTGTCCCCATCAAACACTCCCAGGACAGGTACAGCACGGGGTTAGATACAGAGTAAAGCTCCCTCTACACTGTCCACATCAAACACTCCCACGACAGGTACAGCACGGGGTTAGATACAGAGTAAAGCTCCCTCTACACTGTGCCCATCAAACACTCCCAGGACAGGTACAGCACGGGGTTAGGTACAGAGTAAAGCTCCCTCTACACTGACCCCATCAAACACTCCCGGGACAGGTACAGCACGGGGTTAGATATAGAGTAAAGCTCCCTCTACACTGTCCCCATCAAACACTCCAGGACAGGTACAGCACAGGGTTAAATACAGAGTAAAGCTCCCTCTCCACTGTCCCCATCAAACACTCCCAGGACAGGTACAGGACGGAGTTAGATACAGAGTAAAGCTCCCTATACACTGTCCCCATCAAACACTCCCAGGACAGGTACAGCACGGGGTTAGATACAGAGTAAAGCTCCCTCTACACTGTCCACATCAAACACTCCCAGGACAGGTACAGCACGGGGTTAGATACAGAGTAAAGCTCCCTCTACACTGTGCCCATCAAACACTCACAGGACAGGTACAGCACGGGGTTAGGTACAGAGTAAAGCTCCCTCTACACTGACCCCATCAAACACTCCCGGGACAGGTACAGCACGGAGTTAGATACAGAGTAAAGCTCCCTCTACACTGTCCCCATCAAACACTCCAGGACAGGTACAGCACAGGGTTAAATACAGAGTAAAGCTCCCTCTACACTGTCCCCATCAAACACTCCAGGACAGGTACAGCACAGGGTTAAATACAGAGTAAAGCTCCCTCTACACTGTCCCCATCAAACACTCCCAGGACAGATACAGCACAGGGTTAAATACAGAGTAAAGCTCCCTCTACACTGTCCCCATCAAACACACCCAGGACAGGTACAGCACGGGGTTCGATACAGAGTAAAGCTCCCTCTGCACTGTCCCCATCAAACACTCCCAGCACAGGTACAGCACGGGGTTAGATACAGAGTAAAGCCCCCTCTACACTGTCCCCATCAACCACTCCCAGGAAAGGTACAGCACGGGGTTAGATACAGAGTAAAGCTCCCTCTACACTGTCCCCATCAAACACTCCCAGGACAGGTACAGCACGGCGTTAGTTTCAGAGTAAAGCTCCCTATACACTGTCCCCATCAAACACTCCCAGGACAGGTACAGCACGGGGTTAGATACAGAGTAAAGCTCCCTCTGCACTGACCGCATCAAACACTCCCAGGACAGGTACAGCACGGGGTTGATAGAGAGTAAAGCTCCCTCTACACTGTTCCCATCAAACACTCCCAGGACAGGTACAGCCCAGGGTTAGATACAGAGTAAAGCTCCCTCTACACTGACCCCATCAAACACTCCCAGGACAGGTACAGCATGGGGTGAGATACAGAGTAAAGCTCCCTCTACACTGTCCCTATCAAACACTCCCAGGACAGGTACAGCACGGGGTTAGATACAGAGTAAATCTCCCTCTACACTGTCCCCATCAAACACTCCCAGGACATGTACAGCACGGGGTTCGATACAGAGTAAAGCTCCCTCTGCACTGTCCCCATCAAACACTCCCAGGACAGGTACAGCACGGGGTTAGATACAGAGTAAAGCTCCCTCTACACTGTCCCTATCAAACACTCCCAGGACAGGTACAGCACGGGGTTAGATACAGAGTAAATCTCCCTCTACACTGTCCCCATCAAACACTCCCAGGACATGTACAGCACGGGGTTCGATACAGAGTAAAGCTCCCTCTGCACTGTCCCCATCAAACACTCCCAGCACAGGTACAGCACGGGGTTAGATACAGAGTAAAGCCCCCTCTACACTGTCCCCATCAAACACTCCCAGGACAGGTACAGCACGGGGTTAGATACAGAGTAAAGCTCCCTCTACACTGTCCCCATCAAACACTCCCAGGACAGGTACAGCACGGGGTTAGATACAGAGTAAAGCTGCCTCTACACTGTCCACATCAAACACTCCCAGGACAGGTACAGCACGGGGTTAGATACAGAGTAAAGCTCCCTCTACACTGTCCCCATCAAACACTCCCAGGACAGGTACAGCACGGGGTTAGATACAGAGTAAAGCTCCCTCTACACTGTCCCCATCAAACACTCCCAGGACAGGTACAGCACAGGGTTAGATACAGAGTAAAGCTCCCTCTACACTGCCCCCATCACTCCCAGGACAGGTACAGCACGGCGTTAGTTTCAGAGTAAAGCTCCCTCTACACTGTCCCCATCAAACACTCCCAGGACAGGTACAGCACGGGGTTGATAGAGAGTAAAGCTCCCTCTACACTGTTCCCATTAAACACTCCCAGGACAGGTACAGCCCAGGGTTAGATACAGAGTAAAGCTCCCTCTACACTGACCCCATCAAACACTCCCAGGACAGGTACAGCATGGGGTTAGATACAGAGTAAAGCTCCCTCTACACTGTCCCTATCAAACACTCCCAGGACAGGTACAGCACGGGGTTAGATACAGAGTAAATCTCCCTCTACACTGTCCCCATCAAACACTCTCAGGACAGGTACACCACGGGGTGAGATACAGAGTAAATCTCCCTCTACACTGTCCCCATCAAACACCCCCAGGACAGGTACAGCACGGGGTTAGATACAGAGTAAAGCTCCCTCTACACTGTCCCCATCAAACACTCCCAGGATAGGTATAGCACGGGGTTAGATACAGAGTAAAGCCCCCACCACACTGTCCCCATCAAACACTCCCAGGACAGGTACAGAACGGGGTTAGATACAGAGTAAAGCTCCCTCTGCACTGTCCCCATCAAACACTCCCAGGACAGGTACAGCACGGGCTTAGATACAGAGTAAAGCTCCCTCTCCACTGTCCCCATCAAACACTCCCAGCACAGGTAGAGCACGGGGTTAGATACAGAGTAAAGCCCCCTCTACACTGTCCCCATCAAACATTCCCAGGACAGGTACAGCACGGGGTTAGATACAGAGTAAAGCTCCCGCTACACTGTCCCCATCAAACACTCCCAGGACAGGTAAAGCACGGGGTTCGATGCAGATTAAAGCTCCCTCTGCACTGTCCCCATCAAACACTCCCAGGACAGGTACAGCACTGGGTTAGATACAGAGTAAAGCTCCCTCTACACTGTCCAATCAAACACTCCCAGGACAGGTACAGCACGGAGTTAGATACAGAGTAAAGCTCCCTCTACACTGTCCCCATCAAACACTCCCAGGACAGATACAGCACAGGGTTAAATACAGAGTAAAGCTCCCTCTACACTGTCCCCATCAAACACACCCAGGACAGGTACAGCACGGGGTTCGATACAGAGTAAAGCTCCATCTGCACTGTCCCCATCAAACACTCCCAGCACAGGTACAGCACGGGGTTAGATACAGAGTAAAGCCCCCTCTACACTGTCCCCATCAAACACTCCCAGGACAGGTACAGCACGGCGTTAGTTTCAGAGTAAAGCTCCCTATACACTCTCCCCATCAAACACTCCCAGGACAGGTACAGCACGGTGTTAGATACAGAGTAAAGCTCCCTCTACACTGTCCACATCAAACACTCCCAGGACAGGTACAGCACGGGGTTAGATACAGAGTAAAGCTCCCTATACACTGTCCCCATCAAACACTCCCAGGACAGGTACAGCACGGGGTTGATAGAGAGTAAAGCTCCCTCTACACTGTTCCCATCAAACACTCCCAGGACAGGTACAGCCCAGGGTTAGATACAGAGTAAAGCTCCCTCTACACTGTCTCCATCAAACACTCCCAGGACAGGTACAGCATGGGGTTACATACAGAGTAAAGCTCCCTCTACACTGTCCCTATCAAACACTCCCAGGACAGGTACAGCACGGGGTTAGATACAGAGTAAATCTCCCTCTACACTGTCCCCATCAAACACTCCCAGGACAGGTACAGCACGGTGTTAGATACAGAGTAAAGCTCCCTCTGCACTGTCCCCATCAAACACTCCCAGGACAGGTACAGCACGGGGTTCGATACAGAGTAAAGCTCCCTCTGCACTGTCCCCATCAAACACTCCCAGCACAGGTACAGCACGGGGTTAGATACAGAGTAAAGCCCCCTCTACACTGTCCCCATCAAACACTCCCAGGACAGGTACAGCACGGGGTTAGATACAGAGTAAATCTCCCTCTACACTGTCCCCATCAAACACTCCCAGGACAGGTACAGCACGGTGTTAGATACAGAGTAAAGCTCCCTCTGCACTGTCCCCATCAAACACTCCCAGGACAGGTACAGCACGGGGTTCGATACAGAGTAAAGCTCCCTCTGCACTGTCCCCATCAAACACTCCCAGCACAGGTACAGCACGGGGTTAGATACAGAGTAAAGCTCCCTATACACTGTCCCCATCAAACACTCCCAGGACAGGTACAGCACGGGGTTGATAGAGAGTAAAGCTCCCTCTACACTGTTCCCATCAAACACTCCCAGGACAGGTACAGCCCAGGGTTAGATACAGAGTAAAGCTCCCTCTACACTGACCCCATCAAACACTCCCAGGACAGGTACAGCATGGGGTTAGATACAGAGTAAAGCTCCCTCTACACTGTCCCTATCAAACACTCCCAGGACAGGTACAGCACGGGGTTAGATACAGAGTAAAGCTCCCTCTACACTGTCCCCATCAAACACTCTCAGGACAGGTACACCACGGGGTGAGATACAGAGTAAATCTCCCTCTACACTGTCCCCATCAAACACCCCCAGGACAGGTACAGCACGGGGTTAGATACAGAGTAAAGCTCCCTCTACACTGTCCCCATCAAACACTCCCAGGATAGGTATAGCACGGGGTTAGATACAGAGTAAAGCCCCCACCACACTGTCCCCATCAAACACTCCCAGGACAGGTACAGAACGGAGTTAGATACAGAGTAAAGCTCCCTCTGCACTGTCCCCATCAAACACTCCCAGGACAGGTACAGCACGGGCTTAGATACAGAGTAAAGCTCCCTCTCCACTGTCCCCATCAAACACTCCCAGCACAGGTAGAGCACGGGGTTAGATACAGAGTAAAGCCCCCTCTACACTGTCCCCATCAAACATTCCCATGACAGGTACAGCACGGGGTTAGATACAGAGTAAAGCTCCCACTACACTGTCCCCATCAAACACTCCCAGGACAGGTAAAGCACGGGGTTCGATGCAGATTAAAGCTCCCTTTGCACTGTCCCCATCAAACACTCCCAGGACAGGTACAGCACTGGGTTAGATACAGAGTAAAGCTCCCTCTACACTGTCCAATCAAACACTCCCAGGACAGGTACAGCATGGGGTTAGATACAGAGTAAAGCTCCCTCTACACTGTCCCTATCAAACACTCCCAGGACAGGTACAGCACGGGGTTAGATAGAGAGTAAATCTCCCTCTACACTGTCCCCATCAAACACTCCCAGGACAGGTACAGCACGGGGTTCGATACAGAGTAAAGCTCCCTCTGCACTGTCCCCATCAAACACTCCCAGGACAGGTACAGCACGGTGTTAGATACAGAGTAAAGCCCCCTCTGCACTGTCCCCATCAAACACTCCCAGGACAGGTACAGCACGGGGTTAGATACAGAGTAAAGCTCCCTCTACACTGTCCCCATCAAACACTCCCAGGACAGGTACAGCACGGCGTTAGTTTCAGAGTAAAGCTCCCTATACACTGTCCCCACCAAACACTCCCAGGACAGGTACAGCACGGTGTTAGATACAGAGTAAAGCTCCCTCTACACTGTCCACATCAAACACTCCCAGGACAGGTACAGCACGGGGTTAGATACAGAGTAAAGCTCCCTCTACACTGTCCACATCAAACACTCCCAGGACAGGTACAGCACGGGGTTAGTTTCAGAGTAAAGCTCCCTATACACTGTCCCTATCAAACACTCCCAGGACAGGTACAGCACGGGGTTGATAGAGAGTAAAGCTCCCTCTACACTGTTCCCATCAAACACTCCCAGGACAGGTACAGCCCAGGGTTAGATACAGAGTAAAGCTCCCTCTACACTGACCCCATCAAACACTCCCAGGACAGGTACAGCATGGGGTTTGATACATAGTAAAGCTCCCTCTACACTGTCCCTATCAAACACTCCCAGGACAGGTACAGCACGGGGTTAGATACAGAGTAAAGCTCCCTCTACACTGTCCCCATCAAACACTCTCAGGACAGGTACACCACGGGGTGAGATACAGAGTAAATCTCCCTCTACACTGTCCCCATCAAACACCCCCAGGACAGGTACAGCACGGGGTTAGATACAGAGTAAAGCTCCCTCTACACTGTCCCCATCAAACACTCCCAGGATAGGTATAGCACGGGGTTAGATACAGAGTAAAGCCCCCACCACACTGTCCCCATCAAACACTCCCAGGACAGGTACAGAACGGGGTTAGATACAGAGTAAAGCTCCCTCTGCACTGTCCCCATCAAACACTCCCAGGACAGGTACAGCACGGGCTTAGATACAGAGTAAAGCTCCCTCTCCACTGTCCCCATCAAACACTCCCAGCACAGGTAGAGCACGGGGTTAGATACAGAGTAAAGCCCCCTCTACACTGTCCCCATCAAACATTCCCAGGACAGGTACAGCACGGGGTTAGATACAGAGTAAAGCTCCCGCTACACTGTCCCCATCAAACACACCCAGGACAGGTAAAGCACGGGGTTCGATGCAGATTAAAGCTCCCTCTGCACTGTCCCCATCAAACACTCCCAGGACAGGTACAGCACTGGGTTAGATACAGAGTAAAGCTCCCTCTACACTGTCCAATCAAACACTCCCAGGACAGGTACAGCACGGAGTTAGATACAGAGTAAAGCTCCCTATACACTGTCCCCATCAAACACTCCCAGGACAGGTACAGCACTGGGTTAGATACAGAGTAAAGCTCCCTCTACTCTGTCCCATCAAACACTCCCAGGACAGGTACAGGACGGAGTTAGATACAGAGTAAATCTCCCTATACACTGTCCCCATCAAACACTCCCAGGACAGGTACAGCACGGGGTTAGATACAGAGTGAAGCTCCCTCTACACTGTCCACATCAAACACTCCCAGGACAGGTACAGCACGGGGTTAGATACAGAGTAAAGCTCCCTCTACACTGTGCCCATCAAACACTCCCAGGACAGGTACAGCACGGGGTTAGGTACAGAGTAAAGCTCCCTCTACACTGACCCCATCAAACACTCCCGGGACAGGTACAGCACGGGGTTAGATATAGAGTAAAGCTCCCTCTACACTGTCCCCATCAAACACTCCAGGACAGGTACAGCACAGGGTTAAATACAGAGTAAAGCTCCCTCTACACTGTCCCCATCAAACACTCCCAGGACAGGTACAGGACGGAGTTAGATACAGAGTAAAGCTCCCTATACACTGTCCCCATCAAACACTCCCAGGACAGGTACAGCACGGGGTTAGATACAGAGTAAAGCTCCCTCTACACTGTCCACATCAAACACTCCCAGGACAGGTACAGCACGGGGTTAGATACAGAGTAAAGCTCCCTCTACACTGTGCCCATCAAACACTCCCAGGACAGGTACAGCACGGGGTTAGGTACAGAGTAAAGCTCCCTCTACACTGACCCCATCAAACACTCCCGGGACAGGTACAGCACGGAGTTAGATACAGAGTAAAGCTCCCTCTACACTGTCCCCATCAAACACTCCAGGACAGGTACAGCACAGGGTTAAATACAGAGTAAAGCTCCCTCTACACTGTCCCCATCAAACACTCCAGGACAGGTACAGCACAGGGTTAAATACAGAGTAAAGCTCCCTCTACACTGTCCCCGTCAAACACTCCCAGGACAGATACAGCACAGGGTTAAATACAGAGTAAAGCTCCCTCTACACTGTCCCCATCAAACACACCCAGGACAGGTACAGCACGGGGTTCGATACAGAGTAAAGCTCCCTCAGCACTGTCCCCATCATACACTCCCAGCACAGGTACAGCACGGGGTTAGATACAGAGTAAAGCCCCCTCTACACTGTCCCCATCAAACACTCCCAGGACAGGTACAGCACGGGGTTAGATACAGAGTAAAGCTCCCTCTACACTGTCCCCATCAAACACTCCCAGGACAGGTACAGCACGGGGTTAGATACAGAGTAAAGCTCCCTCTACACTGTCCCCATCAAACACTCCCAGGACAGGTACAGCACGGCGTTAGTTTCAGAGTAAAGCTCCCTATACACTGTCCCCATCAAACACTCCCAGGACAGGTACAGCACGGGGTTCGATACAGAGTAAAGCTACCTCTACACTGTCCACATCAAACACTCCCAGGACAGGTACAGCACGGGGTTAGATACAGAGTAAAGCTCCCTATACACTGTCCCCATCAAACACTCCCAGGACAGGTACAGCACGGGGTTGATAGAGAGTAAAGCTCCCTCTACACTGTTCCCATCAAACACTCCCAGGACAGGTACAGCCCAGGGTTAGATACAGAGTAAAGCTCCCTCTACACTGACCCCATCAAACACTCCCAGGACAGGTACAGCATGGGGTTAGATACAGAGTAAAGCTCCCTCTACACTGTCCCTATCAAACACTCCCAGGACAGGTACAGCACGGGGTTAGATACAGAGTAAATCTCCCCCTACACTGTCCCCATCAAACACTCCCAGGACAGGTACAGCACGGGGTTCGATACAGAGTAAAGCTCCCTCTGCACTGTCCCCATCAAACACTCCCAGCACAGGTACAGCACGGGGTTAGATACAGAGTAAAGCCCCCTCTACACTGTCCCCATCAAACACTCCCAGGACAGGTACAGCACGGTGTTAGATACAGAGTAAAGCTCCCTCTACACTGTCCACATCAAACACTCCCAGGACAGGTACAGCACGGGGTTAGATACAGAGTAAAGCTCCCTCTACACTGTCCCCATCAAACACTCCCAGGACAGGTACAGCACGGGGTTGATAGAGAGTAAAGCTCCCTCTACACTGTTCCCATCAAACACTCCCAGGACAGGTACAGCCCAGGGTTAGATACAGAGTAAAGCTCCCTCTACACTGACCCCATCAAACACTCCCAGGACAGGTACAGCATGGGGTTAGATACAGAGTAAAGCTCCCTCTACACTGTCCCTATCAAACACTCCCAGGACAGGTACAGCACGGGGTTAGATACAGAGTAAAGCTCCCTCTACACTGTCCCCATCAAACACTCTCAGGACAGGTACACCACGGGGTGAGATACAGAGTAAATCTCCCTCTACACTGTCCCCATCAAACACCCCCAGGACAGGTACAGCACGGGGTTAGATACAGAGTAAAGCTCCCTCTACACTGTCCCCATCAAACACTCCCAGGACAGGAATAGCACGGGGTTAGATACAGAGTAAAGCCCCCACCACACTGTCCCCATCAAACACTCCCAGGACAGGTACAGCACGGGTTTAGATACAGAGTAAAGCTCCCTCTGCACTGTCCCCATCAAACACTCCCAGGACAGGTACAGCACGGGCTTAGATACAGAGTAAAGCTCCCTCTCCACTGTCCCCATCAAACACTCCCAGCACAGGTAGAGCACGGGGTTAGATACAGAGTAAAGCCCCCTCTACACTGTCCCCATCAAACATTCCCAGGACAGGTACAACACGGGGTTAGATACAGAGTAAAGCTCCCACTACACTGTCCCCATCAAACACTCCCAGGACAGGTAAAGCACGGGGTTCGATGCAGAGTAAAGCTCCCTCTGCACTGTCCCCATCAAACACTCCCAGGACAGGTACAGCACTGGGTTAGATACAGAGTAAAGCTCCCTCTACACTGTCCCATCAAACACTCCCAGGACAGGTACAGCACGGAGTTAGATACAGAGTAAAGCTCCCTATACACTGTCCCCATCAAACACTCCCAGGACAGGTACAGCACTGGGTTAGATACAGAGTAAAGCTCCCTCTACTCTGTCCCATCAAACACTCCCAGGACAGGTACAGGACGGAGTTAGATACAGATTAAATCTCCCTATACACTGTCCCCATCAAACACTCCCAGTAAGGTACAGCACGGGGTTAGATACAGAGTAAAGCTCCCTCGACACTGTCCACATCAAACACTCCCAGGACAGGTACAGCACGGGGTTAGATACAGAGTAAAGCTCCCTCTACACTGTGCCCATCAAACACTCCCAGGACAGGTACAGCACGGGGTTAGGTACAGAGTAAAGCTCCCTCTACACTGACCCCATCAAACACTCCCGGGACAGGTACAGCACGGGGTTAGATATAGAGTAAAGCTCCCTCTTCACTGTCCCCATCAAACACTCCAGGACAGGTACAGCACAGGGTTAAATACAGAGTAAAGCTCCCTCTACACTGTCCCCATCAAACACTCCCAGGACAGGTACAGCACGGGGTTCGATACAGAGTAAAGCTCCCTCTGCACTGTCCCCATCAAACACTCCCAGGACAGGTACATCACAGGGTTAAATACAGAGTAAAGCTCCCGCTACACTGTTCCCATCAAACACTCCCAGGACAGGTAAAGCACAGGGTTCGATACAGAGTAAAGCTCCCTCTGCACTGTCCCCATCAAACACTCCCAGGACAGGTACAGCACGGGGTTAGATACAGAGTAAAGCTCCCTCTACACTGTCCACATCAAACACTCCCACGACAGGTACAGCACGGGGTTAGATACAGAGTAAAGCTCCCTCTACACTGTGCCCATCAAACACTCCCAGGACAGGTACAGCACGGGGTTAGGTACAGAGTAAAGCTCCCTCTACACTGACCCCATCAAACACTCCCGGGACAGGTACAGCACGGGGTTAGATGTAGAGTAAAGCTCCCTCTACACTGTCCCCATCAAACACTCCAGGACAGGTACAGCACAGGGTTAAATACAGAGTAAAGCTCCCTCTCCACTGTCCCCATCAAACACTCCCAGGACAGGTACAGGACGGAGTTAGATACAGAGTAAAGCTCCCTATACACTGTCCCCATCAAACACTCCCAGGACAGGTACAGCACGGGGTTAGATACAGAGTAAAGCTCCCTCTACACTGTCCACATCAAACACTCCCAGGACAGGTACAGCACGGGGTTAGATACAGAGTAAAGCTCCCTCTACACTGTGCCCATCAAACACTCCCAGGACAGGTACAGCACGGGGTTAGGTACAGAGTAAAGCTCCCTCTACACTGACCCCATCAAACACTCCCGGGACAGGTACAGCACGGAGTTAGATACAGAGAAAAGCTCCCTCTACACTGTCCCCATCAAACACTCCAGGACAGGTACAGCACAGGGTTAAATACAGAGTAAAGCTCCCTCTACACTGTCCCCATCAAACACTCCAGGACAGGTACAGCACAGGGTTAAATACAGAGTAAAGCTCCCTCTACACTGTCCCCATCAAACACTCCCAGGACAGATACAGCACAGGGTTAAATGCAGAGTAAAGCTCCCTCTACACTGTCCCCATCAAACACACCCAGGACAGGTACAGCACGGGGTTCGATACAGAGTAAAGCTCCCTCTGCACTGTCCCCATCAAACACTCCCAGCACAGGTACAGCACGGGGTTAGATACAGAGTAAAGCTCCCTCTGCACTGTCCCCATCAAACACTCCCAGGACAGGTACAGCACGGTGTTAGATACAGAGTAAAGCTCCCTCTACACTGTCCACATCAAACACTCCCAGGACAGGTACAGCACGGGGTTGATAGAGAGTAAAGCTCCCTCTACACTGTTCCCATCAAACACTCCCAGGACAGGTACAGCCCAGGGTTAGATACAGAGTAAAGCTCCCTCTACACTGTCCCTATCAAACACTCCCAGGACAGGTACAGCACGGGGTTAGATACAGAGTAAATCTCCCTCTACACTGTCCCCATCAAACACTCCCAGGACAGGTACAGCATGGGGTTAGATACAGAGTAAAGCTCCCTCTACACTGTCCCTATCAAACACTCCCAGGACAGGTACAGCACGGGGTTAGATACAGAGTAAATCTCCCTCTACACTGTCCCCATCAAACACTCCCAGGACATGTACAGCACGGGGTTCGATACAGAGTAAAGCTCCCTCTGCCCTGTCCCCATCAAACACTCCCAGCACAGGTACAGCACGGGGTTAGATACAGAGTAAAGCCCCCTCTACACTGTCCCCATCAAACACTCCCAGGACAGGTACAGCACGGGGTTAGATACAGAGTAAAGCTCCCTCTACACTGTCCCCATCAAACACTCCCAGGACAGGTACAGCACGGGGTTAGATACAGAGTAAAGCCCCCTCTACACTGTCCCCATCAAACACTCCCAGGACAGGTACAGCACGGGGTTAGATACAGAGTAAAGCTCCCTCTACACTGTCCCCATCAAACACTCCCAGGACAGGTACAGCACGGTGTTAGATACAGAGTAAAGCTCCCTCTACACTGTCCACATCAAACACTCCCAGGACAGGTACAGCACGGGGTTAGATACAGAGTAAAGCTCCCTCTACACTGTCCCCATCAAACACTCCCAGGACAGGTACAGCACGGGGTTAGATACAGAGTAAAGCTCCCTCTACACTGTCCCCATCAAACAGTCCCAGGACAGGTACAGCACGGGGTTAGATACAGAGTAAAGCTCCCTATACACTGTCCCCATCAAACACTCCCAGGACAGGTACAGCACGGGGTTGATAGAGAGTAAAGCTCCCTCTACACTGTTCCCATCAAACACTCCCAGGACAGGTACAGCCCAGGGTTAGATACAGAGTAAAGCTCCCTCTACACTGACCCCATCAAACACTCCCAGGACAGGTACAGCATGGGGTTAGATACAGAGTAAAGCTCCCTCTACACTGTCCCTATCAAACACTCCCAGGACAGGTACAGCACGGGGTTAGATACAGAGTAAAGCTCCCTCTACACTGTCCCCATCAAACACTCTCAGGACAGGTACACCACGGGGTGAGATACAGAGTAAATCTCCCTCTACACTGTCCCCATCAAACACCCCCAGGACAGGTACAGCACGGGGTTAGATACAGAGTAAAGCTCCCTCTACACTGTCCCCATCAAACACTCCCAGGATAGGTATAGCACGGGGTTAGATACAGAGTAAAGCCCCCACCACACTGTCCCCATCAAACACTCCCAGGACAGGTACAGAACGGGGTTAGATACAGAGTAAAGCTCCCTCTGCACTGTCCCCATCAAAAACCCTCCCAGGACAGGTACAGCACGGGCTTAGATACAGAGTAAAGCTCCCTCTCCACTGTCCCCATCAAACACTCCCAGCACAGGTAGAGCACGGGGTTAGATACAGAGTAAAGCCCCCTCTACACTGTCCCCATCAAACATTCCCAGGACAGGTACAGCACGGGGTTAGATACAGAGTAAAGCTCCCGCTACACTGTCCCCATCAAACACTCCCAGGACAGGTAAAGCACGGGGTTCGATGCAGATTAAAGCTCCCTCTGCACTGTCCCCATCAAACACTCCCAGGACAGGTACAGCACTGGGTTAGATACAGAGTAAAGCTCCCTCTACACTGTCCAATCAAACACTCCCAGGACAGGTACAGCACGGAGTTAGATACAGAGTAAAGCTCCCTATACACTGTCCCCATCAAACACTCCCAGGACAGATACAGCACAGGGTTAAATACAGAGTAAAGCTCCCTCTACACTGTCCCCATCAAACACACCCAGGACAGGTACAGCACGGGGTTCGATACAGAGTAAAGCTCCCTCTGCACTGTCCCCATCAAACACTCCCAGCACAGGTACAGCACGGGGTTAGATACAGAGTAAAGCCCCCTCTACACTGTCCCCATCAAACACTCCCAGGACAGGTACAGCACGGGGTTAGATACAGAGTAAAGCTCCCTCTACACTGTCCCCATCAAACACTCCCAGGACAGGTACAGCACGGGGTTAGATACAGAGTAAAGCTCCATCCACACTGTCCCCATCAAACACTCCCAGGACAGGTACAGCACGGCGTTAGTTTCAGAGTAAAGCTCCCTATACACTCTCCCCATCAAACACTCCCAGGACAGGTACAGCACGGTGTTAGATACAGAGTAAAGCTCCCTCTACACTGTCCCCATCAAACACTCCCAGGACAGGTACAGCACGGGGTATGATACAGAGTAAAGATCCCTCTACACTGTCCCCATCAAACACTCCCAGGACAGGTACAGCACGGGGTTAGATACAGAGTAAAGCTCCCTATACACTGTCCCCATCAAACACACCCAGGACAGGTACAGCACGGTGTTAGATTCAGAGTAAAGCTCCCTATACACTCTCCCCATCAAACACTCCCAGGACAGGTACAGCACGGGGTTAGATACAGAGTAAAGCTCCCTATACACTGTCCCCATCAAACACTCCCAGGACAGGTACAGCACGGGGTTGATAGAGAGTAAAGCTCCCTCTACACTGTTCCCATCAAACACTCCCAGGACAGGTACAGCCCAGGGTTAGATACAGAGTAAAGCTCCCTCTACACTGACCCCATCAAACACTCCCAGGACAGGTACAGCATGGGGTTAGATACAGAGTAAAGCTCCCTCTACACTGTCCCTATCAAACACTCCCAGGACAGGTACAGCACGGGGTTAGATACAGAGTAAAGCTCCCTCGACACTGTCCCTATCAAACACTCCCAGGACAGGTACAGCACGGGGTTAGATACAGAGTAAAGCTCCCTCTACACTGTCCCCATCAAACACTCTCAGGACAGGTACACCACGGGGTGAGATACAGAGTAAATCTCCCTCTACACTGTCCCCATCAAACACCCCCAGGACAGGTACAGCACGGGGTTAGATACAGAGTAAAGCTCCCTCTACACTGTCCCCATCAAACACTCCCAGGATAGGTATAGCACGGGGTTAGATACAGAGTAAAGCCCCCACCACACTGTCCCCATCAAACACTCCCAGGACAGGTACAGAACGGGGTTAGATACAGAGTAAAGCTCCCTCTGCACTGTCCCCATCAAACACTCCCAGGACAGGTACAGCACGGGCTTAGATACAGAGTAAAGCTCCCTCTCCACTGTCCCCATCAAACACTCCCAGCACAGGTAGAGCACGGGGTTAGATACAGAGTAAAGCCCCCTCTACACTGTCCCCATCAAACATTCCCAGGACAGGTACAGCACGGGGTTAGATACAGAGTAAAGCTCCCGCTACACTGTCCCCATCAAACACTCCCAGGACAGGTAAAGCACGGTGTTCGATGCAGATTAAAGCTCCCTTTGCACTGTCCCCATCAAACACTCCCAGGACAGGTACAGCACTGGGTTAGATACAGAGTAAAGCTCCCTCTACACTGTCCAATCAAACACTCCCAGGACAGGTACAGCATGGGGTTAGATACAGAGTAAAGCTCCCTCTACACTGTCCCTATCAAACACTCCCAGGACAGGTACAGCACGGGGTTAGATACAGAGTAAATCTCCCTCTACACTGTCCCCATCAAACACTCCCAGGACAGGTACAGCACGGGGTTCGATACAGAGTAAAGCTCCCTCTGCACTGTCCCCATCAAACACTCCCAGGACAGGTACAGCACGGGGTTAGATACAGAGTAAAGCTCCCTCTACACTGTCCCCATCAAACACTCCCAGGACAGGTACAGCACGGCGTTAGTTTCAGAGTAAAGCTCCCTATAAACTGTCCCTATCAAACACTCCCAGGACAGGTACAGCACGGGGTTGATAGAGAGTAAAGCTCCCTCTACACTGTTCCCATCAAACACTCCCAGGACAGGTACAGCCCAGGGTTAGATACAGAGTAAAGCTCCCTCTACACTGACCCCATCAAACACTCCCAGGACAGGTACAGCATGGGGTTAGATACATAGTAAAGCTCCCTCTACACTGTCCCTATCAAACACTCCCAGGACAGGTACAGCACGGGGTTAGATACAGAGTAAAGCTCCCTCTACACTGTCCCCATCAAACACTCTCAGGACAGGTACACCACGGGGTGAGATACAGAGTAAATCTCCCTCTACACTGTCCCCATCAAACACCCTCAGGACAGGTACAGCACGGGGTTAGATACAGAGTAAAGCTCCCTCTACACTGTCCCCATCAAACACTCCCAGGATAGGTATAGCACGGGGTTAGATACAGAGTAAAGCCCCCACCACACTGTCCCCATCAAACACTCCCAGGACAGGTACAGAACGGGGTTAGATACAGAGTAAAGCTCCCTCTGCACTGTCCCCATCAAACACTCCCAGGACAGGTACAGCACGGGCTTAGATACAGAGTAAAGCTCCCTCTCCACTGTCCCCATCAAACACTCCCAGCACAGGTAGAGCACGGGGTTAGATACAGAGTAAAGCCCCCTCTACACTGTCCCCATCAAACATTCCCAGGACAGGTACAGCACGGGGTTAGATACAGAGTAAAGCTCCCGCTACACTGTCCCCATCAAACACTCCCAGGACAGGTAAAGCACGGGGTTCGATGCAGATTAAAGCTCCCTCTGCACTGTCCCCATCAAACACTCCCAGGACAGGTACAGCACTGGGTTAGATACAGAGTAAAGCTCCCTCTACACTGTCCAATCAAACACTCCCAGGACAGGTACAGCACGGAGTTAGATACAGAGTAAAGCTCCCTATACACTGTCCCCATCAAACACTCCCAGGACAGGTACAGCACTGGGTTAGATACAGAGTAAAGCTCCCTCTACTCTGTCCCATCAAACACTCCCAGGACAGGTAGAGGACGGAGTTAGATACAGAGTAAATCTCCCTCTACACTGTCCCCATCAAACACTCCCAGGACAGGTACAGCACGGGGTTAGATACAGAGTGAAGCTCCCTCTACACTGTCCACATCAAACACTCCCAGGACAGGTACAGCACGGGGTTAGATACAGAGTAAAGCTCCCTCTACACTGTGCCCATCAAACACTCCCAGGACAGGTACAGCACGGGGTTAGGTACAGAGTAAAGCTCCCTCTACACTGACCCCATCAAACACTCCCGGGACAGGTACAGCACGGGGTTAGATATAGAGTAAAGCTCCCTCTACACTGTCCCCATCAAACACTCCAGGACAGGTACAGCACAGGGTTAAATACAGAGTAAAGCTCCCTCTACACTGTCCCCATCAAACACTCCCAGGACAGGTACAGGACGGAGTTAGATACAGAGTAAAGCTCCCTATACACTGTCCCCATCAAACACTCCCAGGACAGGTACAGCACGGGGTTAGATACAGAGTAAAGCTCCCTCTACACTGTCCACATCAAACACTCCCAGGACAGGTACAGCACGGGGTTAGATACAGAGTAAAGCTCCCTCTACACTGTGCCCATCAAACACTCCCAGGACAGGTACAGCACGGGGTTAGGTACAGAGTAAAGCTCCCTCTACACTGACCCCATCAAACACTCCCGGGACAGGTACAGCACGGAGTTAGATACAGAGTAAAGCTCCCTCTACACTGTCCCCATCAAACACTCCAGGACAGGTACAGCACAGGGTTAAATACAGAGTAAAGCTCCCTCTACACTGTCCCCATCAAACACTCCAGGACAGGTACAGCACAGGGTTAAATACAGAGTAAAGCTCCCTCTACACTGTCCCCATCAAACACTCCCAGGACAGATACAGCACAGGGTTAAATACAGAGTAAAGCTCCCTCTACACTGTCCCCATCAAACACACCCAGGACAGGTACAGCACG
This sequence comes from Scyliorhinus torazame, assembly GCF_047496885.1. Classification (NCBI taxonomy): domain Eukaryota; kingdom Metazoa; phylum Chordata; class Chondrichthyes; order Carcharhiniformes; family Scyliorhinidae; genus Scyliorhinus; species Scyliorhinus torazame. The sequence goes on from NC_092728.1 coordinate 18,637,599, forward strand.
GGGTTCGATACAGAGTAAAGCTCCCTCTGCACTGTCCCCATCAAACACTCCCAGCACAGGTACAGCACGGGGTTAGATACAGAGTAAAGCCCCCTCTACACTGTCCCCATCAAACACTCCCAGGACAGGTACAGCACGGGGTTAGATACAGAGTAAAGCTCCCTCTACACTGTCCCCATCAAACACTCCCAGGACAGGTACAGCACGGTGTTAGATACAGAGTAAAGCTCCCTCTACACTGTCCACATCAAACACTCCCAGGACAGGTACAGCACGGGGTTAGATACAGAGTAAAGCTCCCTCTACACTGTCCACATCAAACACTCCCAGGACAGGTACAGCACGGGGTTAGATACAGAGTAAAGCTCCCTCTACACTGTCCCCATCAAACACTCCCAGGACAGGTACAGCACGGTGTTAGATACAGAGTAAAGCTCCCTCTACACTGTCCACATCAAACACTCCCAGGACAGGTACAGCACGGGGTTAGATACAGAGTAAAGCTCCCTCTACACTGTCCCCATCAAACACTCCCAGGACAGGTACAGCACGGGGTTAGATACAGAGTAAAGCTCCCTATACACTGTCCCCATCAAACACTCCCAGGACAGGTACAGCACGGGGTTGATAGAGAGTAAAGCTCCCTCTACACTGTTCCCATCAAACACTCCCAGGACAGGTACAGCCCAGGGTTAGATACAGAGTAAAGCTCCCTCTACACTGTTCCCATCAAACACTCCCAGGACAGGTACAGCACGGGGTTAGATACAGAGTAAAGCTCCCTCTACACTGTCCCCATCAAACACTCCCAGCACAGGTACAGCACGGGGTTAGATACAGAGTAAAGCCCCCTCTACACTGTCCCCATCAAACACTCCCAGGACAGGTACAGCACGGGGTTAGATACAGAGTAAAGCTCCCTCTACACTGTCCCCATCAAACACTCCCAGGACAGGTACAGCACGGGGTTAGATACAGAGTAAAGCTCCCTCTACACTGTCCCCATCAAACACTCCCAGGACAGGTACAGCACGGCGTTAGTTTCAGAGTAAAGCTCCCTATACACTGTCCCTATCAAACACTCCCAGGACAGGTACAGCACGGGGTTGATAGAGAGTAAAGCTCCCTCTACACTGTTCCCATCAAACACTCCCAGGACAGGTACAGCCCAGGGTTAGATACAGAGTAAAGCTCCCTCTACACTGACCCCATCAAACACTCCCAGGACAGGTACAGCATGGGGTTCGATACAGAGTAAAGCTCCCTCTACACTGTCCCTATCAAACACTCCCAGGACAGGTACAGCACGGGGTTAGATACAGAGTAAAGCTCCCTCTACACTGTCCCCATCAAACACTCTCAGGACAGGTACACCACGGGGTGAGATACAGAGTAAATCTCCCTCTACACTGTCCCCATCAAACACCCCCAGGACAGGTACAGCACGGGGTTAGATACAGAGTAAAGCTCCCTCTACACTGTCCCCATCAAACACTCCCAGGACAGGAATAGCACGGGGTTAGATACAGAGTAAAGCCCCCACCACACTGTCCCCATCAAACACTCCCAGGACAGGTACAGCACGGGGTTAGATACAGAGTAAAGCTCCCTCTGCACTGTCCCCATCAAACACTCCCAGGACAGGTACAGCACGGGCTTAGATACAGAGTAAAGCTCCCACTACACTGTCCCCATCAAACACTCCCAGGACAGGTAAAGCACGGGGTTCGATGCAGAGTAAAGCTCCCTCTGCACTGTCCCCATCAAACACTCCCAGGACAGGTACAGCACTGGGTTAGATACAGAGTAAAGCTCCCTCTACACTGTCCCATCAAACACTCCCAGGACAGGTACAGCACGGAGTTAGATGCAGAGTAAAGCTCCCTATACACTGTCCCCATCAAACACTCCCAGGACAGGTACAGCACTGGGTTAGATACAGAGTAAAGCTCCCTCTACACTGACCCCATCAAACACTCCCAGGACAGGTACAGCATGGGGTTAGATACATAGTAAAGCTCCCTCTACACTGTCCCTATCAAACACTCCCAGGACAGGTACAGCACGGGGTTAGATACAGAGTAAAGCTCCCTCTACACTGTCCCCATCAAACACTCTCAGGACAGGTACACCACGGGGTGAGATACAGAGTAAATCTCCCTCTACACTGTCCCCATCAAACACCCTCAGGACAGGTACAGCACGGGGTTAGATACAGAGTAAAGCTCCCTCTACACTGTCCCCATCAAACACTCCCAGGATAGGTATAGCACGGGGTTAGATACAGAGTAAAGCCCCCACCACACTGTCCCCATCAAACACTCCCAGGACAGGTACAGAACGGGGTTAGATACAGAGTAAAGCTCCCTCTGCACTGTCCCCATCAAACACTCCCAGGACAGGTACAGCACGGGCTTAGATACAGAGTAAAGCTCCCTCTCCACTGTCCCCATCAAACACTCCCAGCACAGGTAGAGCACGGGGTTAGATACAGAGTAAAGCCCCCTCTACACTGTCCCCATCAAACATTCCCAGGACAGGTACAGCACGGGGTTAGATACAGAGTAAAGCTCCCGCTACACTGTCCCCATCAAACACTCCCAGGACAGGTAAAGCACGGGGTTCGATGCAGATTAAAGCTCCCTCTGCACTGTCCCCATCAAACACTCCCAGGACAGGTACAGCACTGGGTTAGATACAGAGTAAAGCTCCCTCTACACTGTCCAATCAAACACTCCCAGGACAGGTACAGCACGGAGTTAGATACAGAGTAAAGCTCCCTATACACTGTCCCCATCAAACACTCCCAGGACAGGTACAGCACTGGGTTAGATACAGAGTAAAGCTCCCTCTACTCTGTCCCATCAAACACTCCCAGGACAGGTAGAGGACGGAGTTAGATACAGAGTAAATCTCCCTCTACACTGTCCCCATCAAACACTCCCAGGACAGGTACAGCACGGGGTTAGATACAGAGTGAAGCTCCCTCTACACTGTCCACATCAAACACTCCCAGGACAGGTACAGCACGGGGTTAGATACAGAGTAAAGCTCCCTCTACACTGTGCCCATCAAACACTCCCAGGACAGGTACAGCACGGGGTTAGGTACAGAGTAAAGCTCCCTCTACACTGACCCCATCAAACACTCCCGGGACAGGTACAGCACGGGGTTAGATATAGAGTAAAGCTCCCTCTACACTGTCCCCATCAAACACTCCAGGACAGGTACAGCACAGGGTTAAATACAGAGTAAAGCTCCCTCTACACTGTCCCCATCAAACACTCCCAGGACAGGTACAGGACGGAGTTAGATACAGAGTAAAGCTCCCTATACACTGTCCCCATCAAACACTCCCAGGACAGGTACAGCACGGGGTTAGATACAGAGTAAAGCTCCCTCTACACTGTCCACATCAAACACTCCCAGGACAGGTACAGCACGGGGTTAGATACAGAGTAAAGCTCCCTCTACACTGTGCCCATCAAACACTCCCAGGACAGGTACAGCACGGGGTTAGGTACAGAGTAAAGCTCCCTCTACACTGACCCCATCAAACACTCCCGGGACAGGTACAGCACGGAGTTAGATACAGAGTAAAGCTCCCTCTACACTGTCCCCATCAAACACTCCAGGACAGGTACAGCACAGGGTTAAATACAGAGTAAAGCTCCCTCTACACTGTCCCCATCAAACACTCCAGGACAGGTACAGCACAGGGTTAAATACAGAGTAAAGCTCCCTCTACACTGTCCCCATCAAACACTCCCAGGACAGATACAGCACAGGGTTAAATACAGAGTAAAGCTCCCTCTACACTGTCCCCATCAAACACACCCAGGACAGGTACAGCACGGGGTTCGATACAGAGTAAAGCTCCCTCTGCACTGTCCCCATCAAACACTCCCAGCACAGGTACAGCACGGGGTTAGATACAGAGTAAAGCCCCCTCTACACTGTCCCCATCAAACACTCCCAGGACAGGTACAGCACGGGGTTAGATACAGAGTAAAGCTCCCTCTACACTGTCCCCATCAAACACTCCCAGGACAGGTACAGCACGGTGTTAGATACAGAGTAAAGCTCCCTCTACACTGTCCACATCAAACACTCCCAGGACAGGTACAGCACGGGGTTAGATACAGAGTAAAGCTCCCTCTACACTGTCCACATCAAACACTCCCAGGACAGGTACAGCACGGGGTTAGATACAGAGTAAAGCTCCCTCTACACTGTCCCCATCAAACACTCCCAGGACAGGTACAGCACGGTGTTAGATACAGAGTAAAGCTCCCTCTACACTGTCCACATCAAACACTCCCAGGACAGGTACAGCACGGGGTTAGATACAGAGTAAAGCTCCCTCTACACTGTCCCCATCAAACACTCCCAGGACAGGTACAGCACGGGGTTAGATACAGAGTAAAGCTCCCTATACACTGTCCCCATCAAACACTCCCAGGACAGGTACAGCACGGGGTTGATAGAGAGTAAAGCTCCCTCTACACTGTTCCCATCAAACACTCCCAGGACAGGTACAGCCCAGGGTTAGATACAGAGTAAAGCTCCCTCTACACTGTTCCCATCAAACACTCCCAGGACAGGTACAGCACGGGGTTAGATACAGAGTAAAGCTCCCTCTACACTGTCCCCATCAAACACTCCCAGCACAGGTACAGCACGGGGTTAGATACAGAGTAAAGCCCCCTCTACACTGTCCCCATCAAACACTCCCAGGACAGGTACAGCACGGGGTTAGATACAGAGTAAAGCTCCCTCTACACTGTCCCCATCAAACACTCCCAGGACAGGTACAGCACGGGGTTAGATACAGAGTAAAGCTCCCTCTACACTGTCCCCATCAAACACTCCCAGGACAGGTACAGCACGGCGTTAGTTTCAGAGTAAAGCTCCCTATACACTGTCCCTATCAAACACTCCCAGGACAGGTACAGCACGGGGTTGATAGAGAGTAAAGCTCCCTCTACACTGTTCCCATCAAACACTCCCAGGACAGGTACAGCCCAGGGTTAGATACAGAGTAAAGCTCCCTCTACACTGACCCCATCAAACACTCCCAGGACAGGTACAGCATGGGGTTCGATACAGAGTAAAGCTCCCTCTACACTGTCCCTATCAAACACTCCCAGGACAGGTACAGCACGGGGTTAGATACAGAGTAAAGCTCCCTCTACACTGTCCCCATCAAACACTCTCAGGACAGGTACACCACGGGGTGAGATACAGAGTAAATCTCCCTCTACACTGTCCCCATCAAACACCCCCAGGACAGGTACAGCACGGGGTTAGATACAGAGTAAAGCTCCCTCTACACTGTCCCCATCAAACACTCCCAGGACAGGAATAGCACGGGGTTAGATACAGAGTAAAGCCCCCACCACACTGTCCCCATCAAACACTCCCAGGACAGGTACAGCACGGGGTTAGATACAGAGTAAAGCTCCCTCTGCACTGTCCCCATCAAACACTCCCAGGACAGGTACAGCACGGGCTTAGATACAGAGTAAAGCTCCCACTACACTGTCCCCATCAAACACTCCCAGGACAGGTAAAGCACGGGGTTCGATGCAGAGTAAAGCTCCCTCTGCACTGTCCCCATCAAACACTCCCAGGACAGGTACAGCACTGGGTTAGATACAGAGTAAAGCTCCCTCTACACTGTCCCATCAAACACTCCCAGGACAGGTACAGCACGGAGTTAGATGCAGAGTAAAGCTCCCTATACACTGTCCCCATCAAACACTCCCAGGACAGGTACAGCACTGGGTTAGATACAGAGTAAAGCTCCCTCTACTCTGTCCCATCAAACACTCCCAGGACAGGTACAGGACGGAGTTAGATACAGATTAAATCTCCCTATACACTGTCCCCATCAAACACTCCCAGGACAGGTACAGCACGGGGTTAGATACAGAGTAAAGCTCCCTCTACACTGTCCACATCAAACACTCCCAGGACAGGTACAGCACGGGGTTAGATACAGAGTAAAGCTCCCTCTACACTGTGCCCATCAAACACTCCCAGGACAGGTACAGCACGGGGTTAGGTACAGAGTAAAGCTCCCTCTACACTGTCCCCATCAAACACTCCCAGGACAGTTATAGCACGGGGTTAGATACAGAGTAAATCTCCCTCTACACTGTCCCCATCAAACACCCCCAGGACAGGTACAGCACGGCGTTAGATACAGAGTAAAGCTCCCTCTGCACTGTCCCCATCAAACACTCCCAGGACAGTTATAGCACGGGGTTAGATACAGAGTAAAACCCCCACCACACTGTCCCCATCAAACACTCCCAGGACAGGTACAGCACGGGGTTAGATACAGAGTAAAGCTCCCTCTACACTGTCCACATCAAACACTCCCAGGACAGGTACAGCACGGGGTTAGATACAGAGTAAAGCTCCCTCTACACTGTGCCCATCAAACACTCCCAGGACAGGTACAGCACGGGGTTAGGTACAGAGTAAAGCTCCCTCTACACTGTCCCCATCAAACACTCCCAGGACAGTTATAGCACGGGGTTAGATACAGAGTAAATCTCCCTCTACACTGTCCCCATCAAACACGCCCAGGACAGGTACAGCACGGCATTAGATACAGAGTAAAGCTCCCTCTACACTGTCCCCATCAAACACTCCCAGGACAGTTATAGCACGGGGTTAGATACAGAGTAAAACCCCCACCACACTGTCCCCATCAAACACTCCCAGGACAGGTACAGCACGGGGTTAGATACAGAGTAAAGCTCCCTCTGCACTGTCCCCATCAAACACTCCCAGGACAGGTACAGCACGGGGTTAGATACAGAGCAAAGCACCCTCTCCACTGTCCCCATCAAACATTCCCAGGACAGGTACAGCACGGGGTTAGATACAGTGTAAAGCTCCCTCTACACTGTCCCCATGAAACACTCCCAGGACAGGTACAGCATGGGGTGAGATACAGAGTAAAGCTCCCTCTACACTGTCCCCATCAAACACTCCCAGGACAGGTACAGCACGGAGTTAGATACAGAGTAAAGCTTCCTCTACACTGTCCCCATCAAACACTCCCAGGACAGGTACAGCACGGGGTTAGATACAGAGTAAAGCTCCCTCTACACTGTCCCCATCAAACACTCCCAGGACAGGTACAGCACGGGCAGGAGAACGCGGAGGATTGTGATGCAGCTATATTGTCAGTGAGTGAAAGAATTGTCTGTCTGCTGTCATGTGAGAATACCTTTAAGACATGGATGTTTAAGCAATGTACCTTCCAGAAAACAGTGATGTCAGAGAGTGGGTGGGGCTCAGCTCAGTTCAGCCATTTTGCAGTTTATTTTGAAGTTTCAGTTTAAAAGTGCCTGGCTGTTTTGCTGGAGCTGAAGTCAACCAAGCTAATATATCTCTGCCATTCTACAGAGAATATATATATCCTTTAACCTGATGTGATTCTGTTTAAAGGTGTTAAGTCTCTTGGAAGTTTCAAGGAACATTTTGAGGAATTATTTACTGTTGCAATATTTTCTGAGTTATCTTTGAAGTAAGGGGTGTTACGAGATCCAATGTTTATTTAAGATGTTAAGTTAAGTTCATGGAATAAACATTGTTTTGTGTTTAAAAACCCACGTGTCCATAATTGTAATCCCGCGCCTGGGGAACAAGCCGTGTGCTCGGATAAGCAACAAATCCATTGAAGGGAGAGGTTGGTTGAACTCCATGATACATTTTGGGGTTCTGAAAATGCCTGGCCCATAACACTGTCCTTGGTCAATGTGATGTCCCCATTCGGTTGCTCCTACATTTGTGAACACCACGTTTGTAACACCTGAAAGAGTGCGTACAGTCTCGGCCTCCTTACTCCAACCCGATGAGGGGGACACACTTGTGCTGGAGGCCGTTCGCAGAAGGTTGACGGGGCCGATTCCCGGGATGAAGGGGGGTTGGTCCGATGAGGGAAGGGTTGAGCAGGTTGGGGACCTCTCCCCATCGTAGTTTAGGAGGACGAGAGGTGATCTGATTGAAACGTATCGGAATCTGAGGAGGGGATTTGACAGGGTGGATACCGAGAGTATGTTTCCCCCCATCATAGGCCGGGGGGGGGGGGGGGGGGGGGGAGGGGAGGAGGGAGGGGGGCAGTCTCAAACTGAGTGGGGCATGGTTCGAGAGTAATGGGGTCTCCCATTGAATCATAGAATCCCTATAATGCAGAAGGGGAAATTCGGCCCAGCAAGTCTGCATTGACCCTGGAAGGAGCTCCCCACTAGGTCCAGCACTGTTCCTAACCCAGTTACCCCACCTAACCTTTTGGGACACAAAGGGGCAATTTATCACGGCCAATCCACCTAACCTGCACATCTTTGGACTGTGGGAGGAAACCGGAGGAAACCCACGCAGACACGGGGAGAACGTGCAGACTCCGCACAGTCACCCGAGGCCAGAATCGAACCTGGGACCCTGAGGCTGTGAGGCAACCGTGCTGACCACTGTGCTACCGGGCTGCCCGTTGAAGGTGGAGATGAGGAGGAATTTGTTTTCTTGGGGCGGGGGCGGTTTTGACAGATTTCTGATCGATGAGGGTGTTGGGGTGTGTGTGTGTGTGTGTGTGTGGGGGGGGGGGGGGGGGATTTTGCCGTGTGCGGCAGAGTCTCCCACCTTGCCTCCGCCGCCAGGGCACACCGCCGCTCCGACCGTAAGGCGCTGCGGGACACCAGCAAGGAAGAATTCCCTGCCGCAAGTCGGTTGGCCTCTTACCATTGCGAAGCCCACATCTGCTTTCTTCAAGGCAGGACCGTCATTCGTTCCATCCCCCGTGACCGCCACAACCTGGTGCTTCTCCCCCATGGTGCTGTCGATCATCCCTGTGCGTAGCCCAGGGGAAGGGGCAAGGGGGGGGTGAGGGTGAGATAGACGGAAAACACACAGGCATCAAGAACACAAATCAGGCCACACATTTGAATCAGGTAGCCAGAGCATCGACAAAGAGACAGCCCAGGGACATTGTTCAATCAAGTACGCAGAGCCCCTATAAAGAGAGACTGCCCAGGGTCATTGTCTAATCAAATACCCAGAGCCCCTATAAAGAGAGACTGCCCTGGGACATTGTTCAATCAAGTACGCAGAGCCCCTATAAAGAGAGACTGCCCAGGGACATTGTTCAATCAAGTACGCAGAGCCCCTATAAAGAGAGACTGCCCTGGGACATTGTTCAATCAAGTACGCAGAGCCGCTATCAAGAGAGACTGCCCAGGGACATTGTTTAGTCAAGTACGCAGAGCACCTATAAAGAGAGACTGCCCTGGGACATTGTCTAATCAAATACCCAGAGCCCCTATAAAGAGAGACTGCCCTGGGACATTGTTCAATCAAGTACGCAGAGCCCCTATAAAGAGAGACTGCCCAGGGTCATTGTCTAATCAAATACCCAGAGCCCCTACAAAGAGAGACTGCCCTGGGACATTGTTTAATCAAGTACGCAGAGCCACTATAAAGAGAGACTGCCCAGGGACATTGTCTAATCAAATACCCAGAGCCCCTATAAAGAGAGACTGCCCAGGGACATTGTCTAATCAAATACCCAGAGCCCCTATAAAGAGAGACTGCCCTGGGACATTGTTTAATCAAGTACGCAGAGCCCCTATAAAGAGAGACTGCCCAGGGACATTGTCTAATCAAATACCCAGAGCCCCTATAAAGAGAGACTGCCCAGGGACATTGTCTAATCAAATACCCAGAGCCCCTATAAAGAGAGACTGCCCTGGGACATTGTCTAATCAAATACCCAGAGCCCCTATAAAGAGAGACTGCCCAGGGACATTGTCTAATCAAATACCCAGAGCCCCTATAAAGAGAGACTGCCCAGGGACATTGTCTAATCAAATACCCAGAGCCCCTATAAAGAGAGACAGCCCAGGGACATTGTTCAATCAAGTACGCAGAGCCCCTATAAAGAGGGACTGCCATGGGACATTGTTTAGTCAAGTACGCAGAGCCCCTATAAAGAGAGACTGCCATGGGACATTGTTTAGTCAAGTACGCAGAGCCCCTATAAAGAGAGACTGCCCAGGGACATTGTTTAATCAAGTACGCAGAGCCCCTATAAAGAGAGACTGCCCTGGGACATTGTCGAATCAAATACCCAGAGCCCCTATAAAGAGAGACTGCCCAGGGACATTGTTTGATCAAATACCCAGAGCCCCTATAAAGAGAGACTACCATGGGACATTGTTTAGTCAAGTACGCAGAGCCACTATAAAGAGAGACTGCCCTCGGACATTGTTTAATCAAGTACGCAGAGCCCCTATAAAGAGAGACTGCCCAGGGACATTGTTTAATCAAGTACGCAGAGCCCCTATAAAGAGAGACTGCCGAGGGACATTGTCTAATCAAATACCCAGAGCCCCTATAAAGAGAGACTGCCCTGGGACATTGTTTAATTAAGTACGCAGAGCCCCTATAAAGAGAGACTGCCCAGGGACATTGTCTAATCAAATACCCAGAGCCCCTATAAAGAGAGACTGCCGTGGGACATTGTTTAATCAAGTACGCAGAGCCCCTATAAAGAGAGACTGCCCAGGGACATTGTCTAATCAAATACCCAGAGCCCCTATAAAGAGAGACTGCCCTGGGACATTGTTTAATCAAGTACGCAGAGCCCCTATAAAGAGAGACTGCCCAGGGACATTGTCTAATCAAATACCCAGAGCCCCTATAAAGAGAGACTGCCCAGGGACATTGTCTAATCAAATACCCAGAGCCCCTATAAAGAGACAAATTCAAAGATGCCAAACAATGCTAGGAATGCGAGCATTAGCAGGTGATTAAATCTTTACAGATCCAGAGATGGGGTAACCCCAGGTTAAAGAGGTGTGAATTGTCTCAAGCCAGGACAGTTGGTAGGATTTCGCAGGCCAGATGTCGCACGCTGCGACAACGAATGAACGGACATCGCGCAACAATCACCAGGCAGGAATGTTCCCTTCCAGTCAGGGAACACTTCAGCAGTCAAGGGCATTCAGCCTCTGATCTCCGGGTAAGCGTTCTCCAAGGCGGCCTTCAGGACCCACGACAACGCGGAATCGCCGAGCAGAAACCTATAGCCAAGTTCCGCACACATGAGTGCGGCCTCAACCGGGACCTGGGATTCATGTCGCATTACATTCATCCCCCACCATCTGGCCTGCGCAATCCTACCAACTGTCCTGGCTTGAGACAATTCACACCTCTTTAACCTGGGGTTACCCCATCTCTGGATCTGTAAAGATTTAATCACCTGCTAATGCTCGCATTCCTAGCATTGTTTGGCATCTTTGAATTTGTCTATATATGTGTTTCTGGAACAGACCTCTTCATTCACCTGAGGAAGGAGCAGCGCTCCGAAAGCTAGTGACATCGAAACAAACCTGTTGGACTTTAACCTGGTGTTGTAAGACTTCGTACTGTGCTCACCCCAGTCCAACGCCGGCATCTCCACATCATGCCTATAAAGAGAGACTGCCATAGGACATTGTCTAATCAAATACCCAGAGCCCCTATAAAGAGAGACTGCCCAGGGACATTGTCTAATCAAATACCCAGAGCCCCTATAAAGAGAGACTGCCCAGGGACATTGTCTAATCAAATACCAAGAGCCCCTATAAAGAGAGACTGCCCAGCGACATTGTCTAATCAAGTACGCATAGCCCCTATAAAGAGAGACTGCCCAGGGACATTGTCTAATCAAATACCCAGAGCCCCTATAAAGAGAGACTGCCCAGGGACATTGTTCAATCAAGTACGCAGAGCCCCTATCAAGAGAGACAGCCCTGGGACATTGTTTAATCAAGTACGCAGAGCCCCTATAAAGAGAGACTGCCCTGGGACATTGTCTAATCAAATACCCAGAGCCCCTATAAAGAGGGACTGCCATGGGACATTGTTTAGTCAAGTACGCAGAGCCCATATAAAGAGAGACTGCCCTGGGACATTGTTTAATCAAGTACGCAGAGCCCCTATAAAGAGAGACTGCCCTGGGACATTGTCTAATCAAATACCCAGAGCCCCTATAAAGAGAGACTGCCCAGGGACATTGTTTGATCAAATACCCAGAGCCCCTATAAAGAGAGACTGCCCCGGGACATTGTTTGATCAAATACCCAGAGCCCCTATAAAGAGAGACTGCCCAGGGACATTGTCTAATCAAATACCCAAGGCCCCTATAAAGAGAGACTGCCCTGGGACATTGTTTAGTCAAGTACGCAGAGCACCTATAAAGAGAGACTGCCCTGGGACATTGTCTAATCAAATACCCAGAGCCCCTATAAAGAGAGACTGCCCCGGGACATTGTTTGATCAAATACCCAGAGCCCCTATAAAGAGAGACTGCCCAGCGACATTGTTCAATCAAGTACGCAGAGCCCCTATAAAGAGAGACTGCCCTGGGACATTGTCTAATCAAATACCCAGAGCCCCTATAAAGAGAGACTGCCCAGGGACATTGTTTGATCAAATACCCAGAGCCCCTATAAAGAGAGACTGCCCTGGGACATTGTCTAATCAAATACCCAGAGCCCCTATAAAGAGAGACTGCCCAGCAACATTGTCTAATCAAATACCCAGAGCCCCTATAAAGAGAGACTGCCCTGGGACATTGTTCAATCAAGTACGCAGAGCCCCTATAAAGAGAGACTGCCCAGGGACATTGTCTAATCAAATACCCAGAGCCCCTATAAAGAGAGACTGCCCAGGGACATTGTTTAATCAAGTACGCAGAGCCCCTATCAAGAGAGACTGCCCAGGGACATTGTCTAATCAAATACCCAGAGCCCCTATAAAGAGAGACTGCCCAGGGACATTGTTTAGTCAAGTACGCAGAGCCCCTATAAAGAGAGACTGCCCGTGGACATTGTCTAATCAAATACCCAGAGCCCCTATAAAGAGAGACTGCCCCGGGACATTGTTTAATCAAGTACGCAGAGCCCCTATAAAGAGAGACTGCCCAGCGACATTGTCTAATCAATTACCCAGAGCCCCTATAAAGAGAGACTGCCCAGGGACATTGTTTGATCAAATACCCAGAGCCCCTATAAAGAGAGACTGCCCTGGGACATTGTTTAGTCAAGTATGCAGAGCCCCTATAAAGAGAGACTGCCCAGGGACATTGTTTAATCAAGTACGCAGAGCCCCTATAAAGAGAGACTGCCCAGGGACATTGTCTAATCAAATACCCAGAGCCCCTATAAAGAGAGACTGCCATGGGACATTGTTTAGTCAAGTTTGCAGAGCCCCTATAAAGAGAGACTGCCCAGGGACATTGTTTAATCAAGTACGCAGAGCCCCTATAAAGAGAGACTGCCCAGGGACATTGTCTAATCAAATACCCAGAGCCCCTATAAAGAAAGACTGCCCAGGGACATTGTTTAGTCAAGTACGCAGAGCCCCTATAAAGAGAGACTGCCCGTGGACATTGTCTAATCAAATACCCAGAGCCCCTATAAAGAGAGACTGCCCCGGGACATTGTTTAATCAAGTACGCAGAGCCCCTATAAAGAGAGACTGCCCAGCGACATTGTCTAATCAATTACCCAGAGCCCCTATAAAGAGAGACTGCCCAGGGACATTGTTTGATCAAATACCCAGAGCCCCTATAAAGAGAGACTGCCCTGGGACATTGTTTAGTCAAGTACGCAGAGCCCCTATAAAGAGAGACTGCCCAGGGACATTGTTTAATCAAGTACGCAGAGCCCCTATAAAGAGAGACTGCCCAGGGACATTGTCTAATCAAATACCCAGAGCCCCTATAAAGAGAGACTGCCATGGGACATTGTTTAGTCAAGTTTGCAGAGCCCCTATAAAGAGAGACTGCCCAGGGACATTGTTTAATCAAGTACGCAGAGCCCCTATAAAGAGAGACTGCCCAGGGACATTGTCTAATCAAATACCCAGAGCCCCTATAAAGAAAGACTGCCCAGGGACATTGTTTAATCAAGTACGCAGAGCCCCTATAAAGAGAGACTGCCCAGGGACATTGTCTAATCAAATACCCAGAGCCCCTATAAAGAGAGACTGCCCAGGGACATTGTTTAATCAAGTACGCAGAGCACCTATAAAGAGAGACTGCCCTGGGACATTGTTTAAACAAGTACCGAGAGCACATACAAAGAACCCCCCCCCCCATAACCCCCCGCGAATTGATCACGCCAATCATCCTACCCTACGTATCTTTTGGACTGTGGGAGGAAACCGGAGCACACGGAGGAAACCCACGCAGACATGCAAACTCCACACAAACAGTCACCCAATGCCAAAATCAAACCCGTGTTATCATCATAGAATTCATCATAGAATTTACAGTGCAGAAGGAGGCCATTCGGCCCATCGAGTCTGCACCGGCTCTTGGAAAGAGCACCCTACCCAAAGTCAACACCGCCACCCTATCCCCATAACCCAGTAACCCCACCCAACACCAAGGGCAATTTTGGTCACTAAGGGCAATTTATCACGGCCAATCCACCTAACCTGCACATCTTTGGACTGTGGGAGGAAACCGGAGCACCCGGAGGAAACCCACGCACACACTCTCTTTATAGGGGCTCTGGGTATTTGATTAAACAATATCCCAGGGCAGTCTCTCTTTATAGGGGCTCTGGGTATTTGATCAAACAATGGCCCATGGCAGTCTCTCTTTATAGGGGCTCTGCGTACTTGATTAAGAATTTACAGTGCACACACGGGGAGGACGTGCAGACTCCGCACAGACAGTGACCCAAGCCGGAATCGAAGCTGGGACCCTGGAGCTGTGAAGCAATTGTGCTGTCCACAATGCTACCGTGCTGCCATGGGGCAGCAGCGCTAACCACCATGCTGCCCCACACGAAGGTACTTAATTGAACGCTCACCCAACAGTCTCTCTTTACAAGTGCTCTCGGCAACCTCGCCTCATACCCATTGTCCATTACCACGGCGATTAAGGCTTGTGAGTGAGTTGTCACAAGTTGCGACGGGCACCTACCTTTTACCAGCGTGTACTTGTCTGTCGGGGAGGAGCGTGCCAGCACCCGCAGTTTTGGCCACACCTTGTCCAAGCGTTCCTGCTCAATCTACAGGGACAGGAGGAGAAGCCATGAGGGGAGAGCGGGGAAGGAGGAGAAGCCAGGGTTCAAAAAGGCCAGACGGGAAATTCCCCCGAACGGGAATCCAACTGGAAGGAGAGACGCATTGTCGAATCTCACCGTCTCGCTCCCATGGGGACAAAGTCAAGAATGTCCACTTTCGAAAGGATCGCATCGCGGGCTGGATGGATACCTTGTTCGTCCATCCATCGGCACATTCAGGATTGTTCAGTAATTGCTCATTGCCCTGGGATTGTGCGAGTGCAGGGGCTGGCGGAACACAGTCTGCACTCTGCCTGTTGTCGGCAAGCGGAGGTACGGGCAGTCCCCATGGCAACGCCTTGGCCAATCAGCCCCCTCGTCGCCGACGGCATCAGTAGGCTCAAGCCCTCCGAGATTTGCCAATCTCGGTCTTCGTTCTGGTGCCTGCCAGGCGACAGAATCGGCCAGGAGGCCTGTCTTTGCAGCAGGATGTGAAGGGGAGGTTCTCTGAACTCGGCCTGTCCGAGAGAGGGGTTTCCCAGAGCCTGGCCTTGCCCTCTGATGCACAATCAATTACTCTCGAGACAAGGTGAGTCATAACTAATCGGCTTTAATCAGCTAGAACTGTACCCAGCAGCTTCGATACAGAAAGTGAAGGCTGCTGGGATGGCATTGGTTCTTATACCCCGCCTCTCAGGGCGGGGCTATGTGCGTTAGCCAATGGTAGACTCCTAGGTCTAGCCAATGGTCATCCACCTCTCAGGTACTGCAATACCTGGTATTACCACATTCACCCCCTCTTAAAAAGGAACCCAGCAGGGTGATGGCCTGCTTTACTGTCGCCTCTTGCATGGTAGGACCAGGTATGGAGGTACCGTGATGTCGAGGGTAACAGAAGAAGTGTTTATGGTGCAGCAATCAGACGATCGGGTGGCCTGGTCGTCCTTCTGGAGCATCTGGGCTTCGGCGATGATCCTGGTGTAGGCCCCAGCGGTTGTGGCTCCGGGAACATGGTGTCTTCCTCCCAGGCAGCTTCGTCACCCCTATGCGGCGCTGTAGGGGTGAAAAATGGGCAGGGGGAGGGGCGCCTGTAGGGGGCGTCGGTGCCTGTTCGGAACTGGGTAGGGGCGGCGGCAGTACTAACCCTCCGGTCAGGTGCTGCGGGGAGGGTGGGGGTGGGGGCAATGGTGCGGGTGCGCGTGGGGCTCTGCCTGGAGGGCCTTGATGACGGTGGTCGTGGTCATGTCCGGGCAGGGGATGGCGAATGGGTACCGGGAGTATTCGTCAATCACGTTCAGGAAGTACGTGTTGCGGTCGGTGGAGGGGAGGGGGCCTTTGAAATCCATACTGAGGCTTTCAAAGGGACGGGAAGCCTTTATCAGATGCGCCCTCTCTGGCCGGTAGAAGTGCGGTTTGCACTCCGTGCAGATTTGGCAGTCCCTGGTGACTGTCCTGACCTCCTCGATGGAGTAGGGCAGGTTGCGGGTCTTAACGAAATGAAAGAAACGAGTGACCCCCGGGTGGCAGAGGTCCTCGTGGAGGGCCCGGAGGCAGTCCACTTGCGCGGTGGCACAAGTGCTGCGGGACAGGGCATCAGGAGGCTCGATCAGCTTCCCGGGACGGTACAAGATCTCGTAATTGAAGGTGGAGAGTTCGATCCTCCACCGCAAGATCTTGTCGTTTTTAATCTTGCCCCGCTGTGCATTATCGAACATGAAGGCTACCGACCGTTGGTCCGTGAGGAGAGTGAATCTCCTGCCGGCCAGGTAATGCCTCCAGTGTCGCACAGCTTCTACTATGGCCTGGGCCTCCTTTTCGACCGAGGAGTGGCGAATTTCGGAGGCATGGAGAGTGCGGGAGACGAAAGCCACGGGCCAGCCCGCTTGGTTGAGGGTGGCCGCCAGAGCTACGTCAGACGCATCGCTCTCGACCTGGAAGGGGAGGGACTCGTCGATGGCGCGCATCGTGGCTTTTGCAATGTCCGCTTTGATGCGGCAGAAGGCCTGGCGAGCCTCCGTCGACAGGGGGAAGGTCGTGGACTGGATCAGGGGTCGGGCCTTGTCTGCGTAATTAGGGACCCATTGTGCATAGTAGCTAAAGAAGCCGAGGCAGCGCTTTAGGGCCTTGGGGCAGTGAGGGAGGGGGAACTCCATGAGGGGGCGCATGCGTTCAGGGTCGGGGCCTGTGACTCCATTTCGCACTACGTAGCCTAGGATGGCTAGACGGTCGGTGCTAAACACGCATTTCTCCTTACTGTAGGTCAGGTTAAGGATCTTTGCGGTCTGGAGAAATTTTCGGAGGTTGGTGTCGTGGTCCTGCTGGTCATGGCCGCAGGTGGTGACGTTGTCAAGATACGGGAACGTTGGCGTAAGCCGTACCGGTCAACCATTCGGTCCATCTCACGCTGGAAGACCGAGACCGCGTTTGTGACACCGAAGGGAACCCTTAAAAAGTGGTAGAGCCGCCCATCTGCCTCGAAGGCAGTGTACTGGCGGTCACTAGTACGGAGGGGTAGCTGGTGGTAGGCAGACCTGAGATCCACCGTGGAGAAGACCTTGTATTGCACGATCCTGTTTACCAGGTCGGATATACGGGGGAGAGGATACGTGTCCAGCTGCGTAAACCGGTTGATGGTCTGGCTGTAGTCAATGACCATCCTATGCTTCTCCCCGGTCTTTACCACCACTACTTGAGCCCTCCAGGGACTGTTGCTCGCTTCAATGACCCCTTCCCCCAGCAGCCTTTGGACCTCGGACCTGATGAAGGTCCGGTCCTGGGCACTGTACCGTCTGCTCCTGGTGGCGACGGGTTTGCAATCCGGGGTGAGGTTCGTAAACAGGGAAGGCGGGTCGACCTTAAGGGTCGCGAGGCTGCAGACAGTAAGGGGGGTATAGGGCCGCCAAATTTAAAAGTCAGGCTTTGTAGGTGGGACTGGAAATCCAGCCCAGAAGGGTGGCTGCGCAGAGGTGCGGCAGCACGCACAGGCGGAAATTGCGGAATTCCCTGCCTTGGACAGTGAGGTTCGCGAGGCAGAACCCCTTTATCTCCACTGTGCGTGACCCGGAGGCCAGGGAGATCCTTTGGTTTACGGGATGGGTGACAAGAGAACAGCGCCGTACCGTGTCGGGGTGGACAAAGCTTTCCGTGGTTCCGGAGTTGATCAGGCACGACGTCACGTGGCCGTTGATGGTGATCGTTGTGGTGGCTTTCGCTAGCGTCTGGGGCCGACTCTGATCCAGGGTCACGGAGGCCAGCTGCAGCAAGGGGGAGTTCTGGTCGGGCAGCTTGAAGTCAGCTGTGCTGGGGGCTTGAGGCCCCATCCAAGATGGCGTCGGCAAGGGACAAAATGGCGGCGCCCACCCATCCAGCGTGGTTGCCGGGGGGGGCAAAATGGCCGCGGCCGCGGGTCGCACGCTGCCTGGGGAGAGAGGGGCGGCGGTGGGCCTTGGACTGCCAGGACCTGAAAGAAAGGCTGCGCCTGTGGGTCGCACGTGGCCCTAGGATAGGGGGGTGGAGGTGAACGCTGGAGCGGGGCGTGCTGCGGCATTCCGGAGGCGCGGGAGACCGCGGTCACGGCGCGGGGCGGTGAGAGCTGGCCGGTCGGGGCCTGAAGGGGGGGGGTCTGTGGGGCTGCGCTACGGGGTGCCACGTGGGCCAGGGGGCCGCCGCGTGGTCGGGTGCGTAGGACTGCGCGTTTAGGTAGGTGACATCCATGGACCCTGCCAGGGCCCGTGCCTCTCTGAGTCCAAGGGTGTCCTTCGCAAGGAGTCTTCGGCGGGTATCCGAGGAGCTCATACCTGCCACAAAAGCATCTCTTGTTAAAAGTTCCGTGTGCTCGCTCCCCGAAACTGGCGGGCAGCCACAGTTTTGGCCCAGCACCAGTAGCGCCCGGTAGAAGTCTTCCAGCGATTCCCCGGGGCTTTGCCGTCTCGTAGCAAGCAGGTGGCGAGCGTAGACCTGATTTACAGGGCGGATATAATGTCTTTTCAGTAGTAGGATGGTGGCATCGTGGTTTTCCGTGTCCTCGATGAGGGTGTAGATCCCAGGGCTGACCCTTGAGCGCAGGAGATGCATTTTCTGCCCTTCTGTGGGCTCACCTCCGGCCGTCTCCAGGTACCCTTTAAAACCCGCCAGCCAGTGTTTAAATATAGCAGCCTGGTTCTCCGCGTGGGGGCTGAGCTGAAGGCACTCCGGCTTGGTGCGGAGATCCAGCCTTCAAAAGTACTAGCTGATTAAATTGATGCACAATCAATAACTCTCGAGACGAAGAGGAGTCATATCTAATCGGCTTTAATCAGCTAGAACTGTACCCAGCAGCGATGATACAGAAAGTGAAGGCTGCTGGGACGGCATCGGTTCTTATACCCCGCCTCTCAAGGCGGGGCTATGTACATTAGCCAATGGTAGACCCCTAGGTCTAGCCAATGGTCATTCACCTCTCAGGTTCTGCAATACCTGGTATTACCACAAAACGCTCCTTAAAAACCGACCTCAAATTCTGCGGTCGTTTGATCTTTATCACATTGAGCTACTTAATTGCAAGTTGAAGGCTGGGAGGGAGGGGGGACAGACACGTTCTGCAGAGTTGAGATTCATCTCGATGACTGCAGAACCGATTGGCGGGGAGGGTGTGGTAATACCAGGTCTGGCAGTACCTGGCACCCCGCCGCGGCAGCCCCCCAGACTTTCCCGCTAACCCGCAGGCCTGCGCGGCAAGACGGCCCGCTATCACCGCCGGCCAACGCTGCTTCTTCTGCGGGCAGGCGAATCACCCGCGCGCGCGCAGCCCGGCCCGCACCGCCACCTGCAAAGGGTGCGGCAAGAAAGGCCACTATGTCGCGGTCTGCCTGGCCCGCGCCGTGGCCGCGGTCTCCAGCGACTATCGGCAGCCTTTCTTCCAGGTCCCAGCCGTCCAAGGCCCACCGCCGCCCTCCTATCCCCAGGCAACGTGCGGCCCACGGCCGCGGCCATTTTGCCTCCCAGCCACCACGCTGGATGGGTGGGGGCCGCCATTTTGTCCCTCGCCGCCGCCATCTTCGGCATCCCCGGACTCCATGTGCGACCCGTGGCTGACGCCATCTTGGATGGGGCCTCAAGCCCCCAGCACTGCCGACTCCACGCTGCCTGACCAGAACTCCCCCTTGCTGCAGCGGGCCTCCGTTACCCGGGACCGGCCTCAGGCCCCCAGCACTGCCGACTCCACGCTGCCTGACCAGAACTCCCCCTTGCTGCAGCGGGCCTCCGTTACCCGGGACCGGCCTCAGGCCCCCAGCACAGCCGACTCCATGCTGCCCGACCAGAACTCCCCCTTGCTGCAGCTGGCCTCCGTTACCCAGGACCGGCCTCAGGCCCCCAGCACTGCCGACTCCACGCTGCCTGACCAGAACTCCCCCTTGCTGCAGCTGGCCTCCGTTACCCTGGACCGGCCTCAAGCCCCCAGCACAGCCGACTCCACGCTGCCTGACCAGAACTCCCCCTTGCTGCAGCTGGCCTCCGTTACTCTGGACCGGCCTCAGGCCCCCAGCACTGCCGACTCCACGCTGCCCGACCAGAACTCCCCCTTGCTGCAGCTGGCCTCCGTTACCCGGGACCGGCCTCAGGCCCCCAGCACAGCCGACTCCACGCTGCCCGACCAGAACTCCCCCTTGCTGCAGCTGGCCTCCGTTACCCGGGACCGGCCTCAGGCCCCCAGCACTGCCGACTCCATGCTGCCTGACCAGACCTTCCCCTTGCTGCAGCTGGCCTCCGTTACCCGGGACCGGCCTCAAGCGCCCAGCACTGCCGACTCCACGCTGCCCGACCAGAACTCCCCCTTGCTGCAGCGGGCCTCTGTGACCCTGGACCAGAGTCGGCCCCGGACGCTAGCGAAAGCCACCACAACGATCACCATCAACGGCCACGTGACGTCGTGCCTGATCGACTCCGGAACCACGGAAAGCTTTCTTCACCCCGACACGGTACGGCGCTGTTCTCTTGTCACCCATCCCGTAAACCAGAGGATCTCCCTGGCCTCCGGGTCACGCACAGTGGAGATAAAGGGTTCTGCCCAGCGAACCTCACCGTCCAAGGCAGGGAATTCCGCAATTTCCGCCTGTACGTTTTGCCGCACCTCTGCACAGCCACCCTCCTTCGGCTGGATTTCCAATACCATCTGCAAAGCCTGACCTTTAAATTCGGTGGCCCTATACCCCCCCTTACTGTCTGCGGCCTCGCGACCCTTAAGGTCGACCCGCCTTCACTGTTTGCGAACCTCACCCCGGATTGCAAACCCGTTGCCACCAGGAGCAGACGGTACAGTGCCCAGGACAGGACCTTCATCAGGTCCGAGGTCCAAAGGCTGCTGAAGGAAGGGGTCATCAAAGCGAGCAACAGCCCCTGGTTAGCTCAAGCAGTGGTGGTAAAGACCGGGGAGAAACATAGGATGGTCATGGACTATAGCCAGACCATCAACCGGTTTACGCAGCTGGACGTGTACCCCCTCCCCCGTATTGCCGACCTGGTAAACAGGATTGCGCAATACAAGGTCTTCTCCACGGTGGATCTCAAGTCTGCCTACCACCAGCTACCCCTCCGTACTAGTGACCGCCAGTACACTGCCTTCGAGGCAGATGGGCGGCTCTACCACTTCTTAAGGGTTCCCTTTGGTGTCACGAACGGGGTCTCGGTCTTCCAGCGTGAGATGGACCGAAAGGTTGACCGGTACGGTTTACGCGCAACGTTCCCGTATCTGGATAACATCACCATCTGCGGCCATGACCAGCAGGACCACGACACCGACCTCCGAAAATTTCTCCAGACCGCGCACCTCCTGAATCTGACCTACAATAAGGAGAAATGCGTGTTTAGCACCGACCGTCTAGCCATCCTAGGCTACGTAGTGCGAAATGGAGTCACAGGCCCCGGCCCTGAACGTATGCGCCCCCTCATGGAGTTCCCCCTCCCTCACTGCCCCAAGGCCCTAAAGCGCTGCCTCGGCTTCTTTAGCTACTATGCACAATGGGTCCCTAATTACGCAGACAAGGCCCGACCCCTGATCCAGTCCACAACCTTCCCCCTGTCGACGGAGGCCCGCCAGGTCTTCTGTCGCGTCAAAGCGGACATCGCAAAAGCCACGATGCGCGCCATCGACGAGTCCCTCCCCTTCCAGGTCGAGAGCGACGCGTCCGCGTAGCTCTGGCGGCCACCCTCAACCAAGTGGGCAGGCCCGTGGCCTTTTTCTCCCGAACCCTCCATGCCTCCGAAATTCGCCACTCCTCGGTCGAAAAGGAGGCCCAGGCCATAGTAGAAGCTGTGCGGCACTGGAGGCATTACCTGGCCGGCAGGAGATTCATTCTCCTCACGGACCAACGGTTGGTGGCCTTCATGTTCGATAATGCACAACGGGGCAAGATAAAAACGACAAGATCTTGCGGTGGAGGATCGAACTCTCCACCTACAATTACGAGATCTTGTACCGTCCCGGGAAGCTGAACGAGCCTCCTGACGCCCTATCCCGCGGCACTCGTGCCACCGCGCAAGTGGACCGCCTCCGAGCCCTCCACGAGGACCTCTGCCACACAGGAGTCACCCGGTTCTTCCATTTCATTAAGACCCGTAACCTGCCCTACTCCATCAAGGAGGTCAGGACAGTCACCAGGGACTGCCAAATCTGCACGGAGTGCAAACCGCACTTCTACCGGCCAGAGAGGGCGCACCTGATAAAGGCTTCCCGTCCCTTTGAACGCCTCAGTATGGATTTCAAAGGGCCCCTCCCCTCCACCGACCGCAACACGTACTTCCTGAACGTGATTGATGAGTACTCGCGGTTCCCATTCGCCATCCCCTGCCCCGACATGACCGTAACCACTGTCATCAAGACCCTCCAGGGTACTTTTACACTGTTCGGTTTCCCCGCATACATTCACAGTGATAGGGGGTCCTCCTTTATGAGCGACGAACTGCGTCAGTTCCTGCTTAGCAAAGGCATCGCCTCGAGCAGGACGACCAGCTACAACCCCCGGGGAAACGGGCAGGTAGAGAGGGAGAACGGAACGGTCTGGAAGACCGTCCTGCTGGCCCTTCGGTCCAGGGATCTCCCAGTCTCCCGCTGGCAAGAAGTCCTCCCTGTGGCCCTGCACTCCATTCGGTCGCTGCTATGTACTACCATAAACCAGACACCTCACGAACGTCTCCTTGTTTTCCCCGGGAAGTCCTCCTCGGGGACCTCACTCCTAACCTGGCTAGCGACACACGGACCCGTCCTGCTGCAGAAACATGCGAGGGCGCACAAGTCGGACCCGCTGGTCGAGAGGGTCCACCTGCTGCATGCCAACCCCCAGTACGCCTACGTAGCGTTCCCCGACGGCCGCCAAGACACGGTCTCCCTTCGGGACCTGGCGCCCGCCGGAACCGCACGCGCACCCGCACCATTGCCCCCACCCCCACCCCCGCAGCACCTGACCGGAGGGTCAGTACTGCCGCCGGAGCCCCTACCCAGCGCCGAACAGGCACCGACGCCCCCTACAGGCGCCCCTCCCCCTGCCTACCTTTTGCCCCAACAGCGCCGCCTAGGGGTGACGAAGCTGCCTGGGAGGAAGACACCACGTTCCCGGAGCCACAACCACCGGGGCCCCCACCAGGATCGTCGACGAAACTCAGACGCTCCAGAAGGACGACCAGGCCACCCGATCGTCTGATTGCTGCACCATAAACACTTCTTCTGTTACCCTCGACATCACGGTACCTCCATACCTGGTCCTACCATGCAAAAGGCGACAGTAAAGCAGGCCATCACCCCGCTGGGTTCCTTTTTAAGAGGGGGTGAATGTGGTAATACCAGGTATTGCAGAACCTGAGAGGTGAATGACCATTGGCTAGACCTAGGGGTCTACCATTGGCTAATGTACGTAGCCCCGCCCTGAGAGGCGGGGTATAAGAACCAATGCCGTCCCAGCAGCCTTCACTTTCTGTATCATCGCTGCTGGGTACAGTTCTAGCTGATTAAAGCCGATTAGATATGACTCCTCTTCGTCTCGAGAGTTATTGATTGTGCATCACGTTTTAAAGGGGAGAGAGAGACAGAGAGAGAGAGAGAAAGAGGCAGAGAGAAAGAGAGAGACAGAGAGAGAGAGAAAGAGATAGACAAAGACAGAGAGGGACAGAGAGAGAGAGACAGAGTGAGATAGAGAAAGAGAGAGAGACAAAGGCAGAAAGAGAGAGAGACAGACAGATAGAGAGAAACAGAAAGAAAGAGAGAGACAGAGAGACTGTGAGAGAAAGAGACAGAGCGAGAGACAGAGCGAAAGAGAGAGGCAGAGCAATAGACAGAGAGAGAGAGACAGAGAGAAAGAAAGAGACAGAGACAGAGAAAGAGAGAGCGAGACAGAACGGAAGAAAAATGAAATGAAATGAAAATCGCTTATTGTCACAAGTAGGCTTCAAATGAAGTTACTGTGAAAGACCCCTAGTCGCCACATTCCGGCGCCTGTTCGGGGAGGCTGGTATGGGAATTGAACTGTGCTGCTGGCCTGCCTCGGTCCGCTTTCAAAGCCAGCGATTTAGCCCTGTGCTAAACAGCCCCTTATAGAGAGAGAAAGACAGAAAGAGAGATAGAGAAAGAGAGAGACAGACAGAGAAAGAGACACACAGACAGAGAGAGAGGCATAGGGAGACGGAGAGACAGAGAAAAAGAGAGACAAAGAGAGTCAGAGACAGAGAGACAGAAATAGCGAGTCTGGGACAAAGAGCCAGAAATAGAGGGAGACAGAGAGAGAAAGAGAGAGAGAGAGAGAGAGAGAGAAACAAACAGAGAGAGAGAGAGAAAGGCAGAGAGAGACAGAAAGAGAGAAGAGAGAGTCAGAGAGGTGAAGTCCCCCTATTACAGGGGCTCCGGTGTGGAGTCCCCCATGATAGGGGTCACTATGGGGGTTCCCCTATTACCGGGGTCACTGTCGGTTTCCACTATTGGACAGCACGGTAGCATTGTGGATAGCACAATTGCTTCACAGCTCCAGGGTCCCAGGTTCGATTCCGGCTTGGGTCACTGTCTGTGCGGAGTCTGCACATCCTCCCCGTGTCTGCGTGGGTTTCCTCCGGGTGCTCCGGTTTCCTCCCACAGTCCAAAGATGTGCAGGGTAGGTGGATTGGCCGTGATAAATTGCCCTTAGTGTCCAAAATTGCCCTTAGTGCTGGGTGGGGTTACTGGGTTATGGGGATAGGGTGGAGGTGTTGACCTTGGGGAGGGTGCTCTTTCAAAGAGCCGGTGCAGACTCGATGGGCCGAATGGCCTCCTTCTGCACTGTAAATTCTATGATTACCGGGGTCACTGTCGGTTTCCACTATTACAGGGGTCACTGGGGGTGTCCCCCGATTAAAGGGACCCCTGTGTGGGGGAGAGGGGGGGGGGGGCCGTCTGCCCGTGGAGGCGTGGGCAGGCATTGCATTGTTGCGGATGTGGGGGGGGTGACCCCTGGATGGGCTGGGACGGTCTCTGCCCGCGTGGCCCTGGTTTGGTGGCTGTTGCCTCCTTGGCCCACCGCGGGGCCCACCGCGCCAGGTTCACGACCGCTGAATCCACAAGCGATCCGCTTCCAAGGACCGGGGGAATCTCGGGACAGGGGATTACAGGGCGTTGTGCCCGCGAAATAGATGCAAAAGGCTCATTAAGACCCATTTGTATTCATTTACGCCCCCCCCCCCTTCGGAGAGTGCATTCTGCGCTTCCCGGGATGGACAATCCCTACCTCTGTTTTGTCAGCCTTGTATGTGTGTGGGTAGCGGGTAGGGCGGTCAGAAGGGGGCTACCAGATCAACTTGCCCTTATTTCAACTTTATTTCTGTTATAAATAAAAAAGATTTTGTACAACTTACGAACCCGGTGACTGTAAATGATTGGCCTTCAAGGGCCACGTTTCCGGGGCTTTTATGCAAATCATTGGGTCATTTAGTGATGTTGGGCTCCAGGGTTAGTGGGGCCGGAATTGACTGCTTATTTCCCAGCTCGTCGTAACGATAGTGAGAGAGAGAGAGACGGAGAGAGAGAGGCACACACACAGAGGGGCAGAGAGATCAGAGAGTTGAAGGGGGTTACAGAGATAGGGAAGGTTTTAGGGGCTGGAGGAGGTTACAGCGATAGGGAGGGTTGTAGGGGCTGGAGGAGGTTACAGAGATAGGGAGGGTTGTAGGGGCTGGAGGAGGTTACAGAGATAGGGAGGGTAGTCGGGGCTGGGGGAGGTTACAGAGATAGGGAGGGTAGTCGGGGCTGGGGGAGGTTACAGAGATAGGGAGGGTTGTCGGGGCTGGAGGAGGTTACAGAGATAGGGAGGGTTGTCGGGGCTGGAGGAGGTTGCAGAGATCAGGAAGGATGTAGGGGCTGGGGGAGGTTACAGAGATAGGGAGGGTTGTAGGGGCTGGAGGAGGTTACAGAGATAGGGAGGGTTGTCGGGGCTGGAGGAGGTTACAGAGATAGGGAGGGTTGTCGGGGATGGAGGAGGTTACAGAGATAGGGAAGGTTTTAGGGGCTGGAGGAGGTTACAGCGATAGGGAGGGTTGTAGGGGCTGGAGGAGGTTACAGAGATAGGGAGGGTTGTCGGGGCTGGAGGAGGTTACAGAGATAGGGAGGGTTGTCGGGGATGGAGGAGGTTACAGAAATAGGAAGGATTGTAGGGGCTGGAGGAGGTTACAGAGATAGTGAGGGTTGTAGGGGCTGGAGGAGGTTACAGAGATAGGGAGGGTTGTCGGGGCTGGAGGAGGTTACAGAGATAGGGAGGGTTGTCGGGGATGGAGGAGGTTACAGAGATAGGGAAGGTTTTAGGGGCTGGAGGAGATTACAGCGATAGGGAGGGTTGTAGGGGCTGGAGGAGGTTACAGAGATAGGGAGGGTTGTCGGGGCTGGAGGAGGTTGCAGAGATCGGGAGGGATGTAGGGGCTGGGGGAGGTTACAGAGATAGGGAGGGTTGTCGGGGCTGGAGGAGGTTACAGAGATAGGGAGGGTTGTCGGGGATGGAGGAGGTTACAGAAATAGGAAGGGTTGTAGGGGCTGGAGGAGGTTACAGAGATAGGGAGGGTTGTAGAGGCTGGAGGAGTTTACAGAGATAGGGAGGGTTGTCGGGGCTGGAGGAGGTTACAAAGATAGGGAGGGTTGTAGGGGCTGGAGGAGGTTACAGAGATAGGGAGGGTTGTAGGGGCTGGAGGAGGTTACAGAGATACAGAGGGTTGTAGGGTCTGGAGGAGGTTACAGAGATAGGAAGGGTTGTAGGGGCTGGAGGAGGTTGCAGAGATAGGGAGGGTTGTAGGGGCTGGGGAGGTTACAGAGATAGGGAGGGTTGTCGGGGCTGGAGGATATTAGAGAGATAGGGAGGGTTGTCGGGGTGGAGGAGGTTACCAAGATAGGGAGGGTTGTCGGGGCTGGAGGAGGTTACAGAGATAGGGAGGGTTGTAGGGGCTGGAAGAGGTTACAGAGATATGGAGGGTTGTAGGGGCTGGAGGAGGTTACAGAGATAGGGAGGGTTGTCGGGGCTGGAGGAGGTTACAGAGATAGGGAGGTTTGTAGGGGCTGGAGGAGGTTACAAAGATAGGGAGTGTTGTAGGGATGGAGGAGGTTACAGAAATAGGAAGTGTTGTAGGGGCTGGAGGAGGTTACAGAGATAGGGAGGGTTGTAGGGGCTGGAGGAGGTTACAGAGATAGGGAGTGTTGTAGGGATGGAGGAGGTTACAGAAATAGGGAGGGTTGTCGGGGCTGGAGGAGGTTACAGAGATAGGGAGGGTTGTCGGGGCTGGAGGAGGTTACAAAGATAGGGAGGGTTGTCGGGGCTGGAGGAGGTTACAGAGATAGGGAGGGTTGTAGGGGCTGGAGGAGGTTACAGAGATAGGGAGGGTTGTAGGGGCTGGAGGAGGTTACAGAGATAGGGAGGGTTGTAGGGGCTGGAGGAGGTTACAGAGATAGGGAGGGTTGTAGGGGCTGGAGGAGGTTACAGAGATAGGGAGGGTTGTGGGGGCTGGGGGAGGTTACAGAGATAGGGAGGGGTGTAGGTGCTGGAGGAGGTTACAGAGATAGGGAGAGTTGGAGGGTTGTTGAGGTGGGTTAGGATCATGGTTAGATTCAGTGTCAGGGTTAGAATTAGGATCAGGTTCAGGGTTCAGGTTAGGGTCAAAGCCAGCGTCAGTGTCAGTGTTGGGATCAGGGTCAGGGTTAGGGTCGGGGGCAGTGTCAGGGTCAAGGTCAGGGTCAGGGTTAGGGTGGGCTCAGGGTTACAGTTCAGGTCAGGGTCGGGGTCAGGGTTAGGGTTAGGGTCAGGGTTAGGGTTAGGGTTAGGGTTACAGTTCAGGTCAGGGTCGGGGTCAGGGTCAGGATTAGGGTCAGGGGTAGGGTCAGGGTTACAGTTCAGGTCAGGGTCGGGGTCAGGGTCGGGGTCAGGGGTAGGGTTCAGGTCCGGGTCGGGGTCAGGGTCAGGGTTAGGGTTAGGGTCAACGTTACCGTTGCATTGCGCAGGTCAAGGAGACACAGCCTGAGTGAGAATTTGGTAATTTGGTGCAGTGAGGTAATTCGGTGAAGAGTGGGAGAAGGTGCTTTTTCCCGACTGTTTTGTTCTCTCTCTTTCTTCGGGCCTAATTTCGGGAGCCGTTCGGAGGAGGAGGAGCCGTCTGTGTATAAAAACCTAACGGAAACTTCCTGTTTTCCAGTTGTTTTTTTCCCAAAAGTGACGTCAGAGGGAAGCTGTGATCTGATTGGTTGACAGCAAATCTGCCCCAAATTTAAAAAAAAAACACAGCTAAACTCATCAACTTAAATTAAACTAATTAATGAATTAGTGATGGCTGGTCAGGTGATGTGCTTGAGCTGCTTGATGTGGGAGCTGGCAGATCCCATTGCGAGCTGCAGCGACCACATCTGCAGTAAGTGTTGGCTGCTCGAAGAGCTCCGGCTCAGAGTTGATGAGCTGGAGTCTGAGCTTCAAACACTGAGGCACATCCGGGAGGGGGAGACTTACCTGGACACTGTGTTTCAGGAGGCAGTCACACCTGTCAGAGTAAGTAGTTTAAATCCTGCCAGTGGCCAGGGACAGCAGGGTGTGACTGCAAGTCAGGCAGGTAAAGGGAACCAGCAGTCAGGAACTCAGGAGCCTCAGCCCTAGACTCTGTCCAACAGGTATGAGGCACTTGCTCCCTGTGTGGATGGCGAACAGGGCTACAGGAAGGATGAGTCAGCTGACCAAGGCACCATGGTTCAGCAGGCCATTCAAGGGGAGGGAGTAAATAGGCAAGTTGTAGTTGTAGGGGATTCTATTATCAGGGGGATAGATAGTATCCTTTGTGAGCAGGATAAAGAGTCCCGCATGGTATGTTGCCTGCCCGGTGCTAGGGTGCGGGACATCTCTGACCGGCTTGAAAGGATACTGGAGAGGGAGGGGGAGGATCCAGTTGTTGTGGTCCATGTTGGTACCAACAACATAGGCAAGTCTAGGAAAGAGGACCTGTTTAGAGATTATAAAGAGCGAGGATTCAAATTAAAAAACAGGTCCTCAAGGGTCATAATCTCCGGATTACTGCCCGAGCCACGTGCAAATTGGCATAGGGCGGCAAGAATAAGGGAAGTTAACACGTGGCTGAAAGAGTGGTGTGGGAAAGAGGGGTTCCTTTTCAGGACACTGGCATCAGTTTTGGGACAGGGGGGACCTATACCGTTGGGATGGTCTCCACCTGAATCGAGCTGGGACCAGTGTTCTGGCGAAAAGAGTAAATAGGGTGTTCAATAGAACTTTAAACTAAAGATTGGGGGGGAAGGGAAAGCCAGGGAACCAAGAGGTGAAGTAATCAGCGGGGAGCGTAGCTGCTTAGGAATACAAAAAAGCACGAAAAGACAAAACTCAGGAGAGGTTACGATAGTCCCCATCCCACAAAATATGACACAGTGTATGGAAAGGCTCAGTAAACCAAGGTCCACCACACTAAGAAAACAAAAAGGGACGGTCAATAGAGAATTAAAGGTGCTATATTTAAATGCGCGCAGTGTACGGAACAAGGTAGATGAGCTTGTGGCCCAGATTGTGACTGGCAGGTATGATGTGGTAGGCATCACAGAGACGTGGTTGCAGGGGGTTCAGGACTGGCATTTAAACATCCAGGGATTCACAACCTATCGAAAAGACAGAGAGGTGGGCAGAGGGGGCGGGGTTGCCTTGTTAATTAGGAATGAAATTAAATCAATAGCACTAAACGACATAGGGTCAGATGATGTGGAATCTGTATGGGTAGAGTTGAGGAACCACAAAGGCAAAAAAAACATAATGGGAGTTATGTACAGGCCTCCTAACAGTGGTCAGGACCGGGGGCACAAAATGCACCACAAAATAGAAAGTGCATGTCAGAAAGGCAAGGTCACAGTGATCATGGGGGACTTCAATATGCAGGTGGACTGGGTAAATAATGCTGCCAGTGGACCCAAGGAAAGGGAATTCATTGAATGTTTACAGGAGGGCTTTTTGGAACAGCTTGTGATGGAGCCCACGAGGGAACAGGCCATTCTGGACTTAGTGTTATGTAATGAGCCAGACTTGATTAAAGATCTTAAAGTAAGGGAGCACTTAGGAGGCAGTGATCATAATATGGTAGAATTCAATCTCCAATTTGAAAGAAAGAAGGTAGAATCAGATGTAAAGGTGTTACAGTTAAATAAAGTTAACTACAGGGGCATGAGGGAGGAACTGACGAAAATCGACTGGGAGCAGACCCTAGTGGGAAAGACAGTAGAACAGCAATGGCAGGAGTTTCTGGGAGTAATTGAGGACACAGTACAGAGGTTCATCCCAAAGAAAAGAAAGGTTATCAGAGGGGGGATTAGGCAGCCATGGCTGACAAAGGAAGTTAGGGAATGCATCAAAGCAAAAGAGAAAGCCTATAATGTGGCAAAGAGTAGTGGGAAGTCAGAAGATTGGGAAGGCTACAAAAACAAACAGAGGATAACAAAGAGAGAAATAAGGAAAGAGAGGATCAATTATGAAGGTAGGCTAGCCAGTAACATTAGGAATGATAGTAAAAGTTTCTTTAAATACATTAAAAACAAACGGGAGGCAAAAGTTGACATTGGGCCGCTCCAAAATGACGCTGGTAATTTTGTGATGGGAGACAAGGAAATAGCTGAGGAACTAAATAAGTACTTTGCGTCAGTCTTCACAGTAGAAGACATGAGTAATATCCCAACAATTCTGGAGTCAGGAGGCAGAGTTGAATATGGTAGCCATCACAAAGGAGAAAGTGCTAGAGAAACTAAGAGGTCTAAAAATTGATAAATCTCCGGGCCCAGATGGACTACATCCTAGAGTTCTAAAGGAGATAGCTGAAGAAATAGTGGAGGGGTTAGTTATGATCTTTCAAAAGTCACTGGAGTCAGGGAAAGTCCCAGAGGATTGGAAAATCGCTGTTGTAACCCCCCTGTTCAAGAAGGGAACAAGGAAAAAGATGGAAAATTATAGGCCAATTAGCCTAACCTCGGTTGTTGGCAAGATTCTAGAATCCATTGTTAAGGATGAGATTTCTAAATTCTTGGAAGTGCAGGGTCAGATTAGGACAAGTCAGCATGGATTTAGTAAGGGGAGGTCGTGCCTGACAAACCTGTTAGAGTTCTTTGAAGAGATAACAAATAGGTTAGACCAAGGAGAGCCAATGGATGTTATCTATCTTGACTTCCAAAAGGCCTTTGATAAGGTGCCTCACGGGAGACTGCTGAGTAAAATAAGGGCCCATGGTATTCGAGGCAAGGTACTAACATGGATTGACGATTGGCTGTCAGGCAGAAGGCAGAGAGTTGGGATAAAAGGTTCTTTTTCGGAATGGCAACCGGTGACCAGTGGTGTCCCGCAGGGTTCAGTGTTGGGGCCACAGCTGTTCTCTTTATATATTAATGATCTAGATGACGGGACTGGGGGCATTCTGGCTAAGTTTGCCGATGATACAAAGATAGGTGGAGGGGCAGGTAGTATGGAGGAGGTGGGGAGGCTGCAGAAAGATTTAGACAGTTTAGGAGAGTGGTCCAAGAAATGGCTGATGAAATTCAACGTGGGCAAGTGCGAGGTCTTGCACTTTGGAAAAAAGAATAGAGGCATGGACTATTTTCTAAACGGTGACAAAATTCATAATGCTGAAGTGCAAAGGGACTTGGGAGTCCTAGTCAAGGATTCTCTAAAGGTAAACTTGCAGGTTGAGTCCGTAATTAAGAAAGCAAATGCAATGTTGTCATTCATCTCAAGAGGCTTGGAATATAAAAGCAGGGATGTACTTCTGAAGCTTTATAAAGCATTAGTTAGGCCCCATTTAGAATACTGTGAGCAATTTTGGGCCCCACACCTCAGGAAGGACATACTGGCACTGGAGCGGGTCCAGCGGAGATTCACACGGATGATCCCAGGAATGGTAGGCCTAACATACGATGAACGTCTGAGGATCCTGGGATTATATTCATTGGAGTTTAGGAGGTTGAGGGGAGATCTAATAGAAACTTACAAGATAATGAATGGCTTAGATAGGGTAGACGTAGGGAAGTTGTTTCCATTAGCAGAGGAGACTAGGACCCGGGGGCACAGCCTTAGAATAAAAGGGAGTCACTTTAGAACAGAGATGAGGAGAAATTTCTTCAGCCAGAGAGTGGTGGGTCTGTGGAATTCATTGCCACAGAGGGCGGAGGAGGCCGGGACGTTGAGTGTCTTTAAGACAGAAGTTGATAAATTCTTGATTTCTCGAGGAATTAAGGTCTATGGAGAGAGAGCGGGTAAATGGAGTTGAAATCAGCCATGATTGAATGGCGGAGTGGACTCGATGGGCCGAATGGCCTTACTTCCGCTCCTATGTCTTATGGTCTTATGGTCTAAGGTCAGGGTCGGGGTCAGGGTTAGGGTTAGGGTCAGGGTTAGGGTTAGTGTTACAGTTCAGGTCAGGGTCGGGGTCAGGGTCAGGGTTACAGTTCAGGTCAGGGTCGGGGTCAGGGTCAGGGTTAGGGTTACAGTTCAGGTCAGGTCAGGGTCAGGGTCAGGATTAGGGTCAGGGTTAGGGTCAGGGTCAGGGTTAGGGTTACAGTTCAGGTCAGGGTCGGGGTCAGGGTCAGGGTCAGGTTCAGGGTTAGGGTTATGGTTAGGGTTAGGGTTAGGGTTAGGGTTAGCTTTGCCAAGGGACCCTCACCTCTCCGTTCTCGTTCCGAATTCGCTTGTTGAATTCTTTGCCCTCAAGGCAAAGGAAGTCCTGGCCTGGTTGGATGATGCCACACTTGGACGCGATGGCGCGGGCGGTGTCGATGTTGTCCCCCGTGACCATACGGACGGTGATGCCTGCTTCCTGGCATTTCCGGATCGCGTCCGGCACCTTAGAGAAATAGGTTCATGACAGACAGCAAACAACATAAACACCATGGGGTTAGATACAGAGTAAACACCAGTGCCGGGTAAGGCCATTCAGCCGATCACCCAGCCGTGGCTCGATCAAACAGCTCTCCAATTAGCCCCACACTCTCCCCTAGCTACAATCCACGTGGTGGCTGTGATGTGTTTCAATCAACCCTGGATGTGCTCACTAAGTGTCTCCACTGGAAAGAGACTGCGCATGTGTGCTGTGTCCTTTTATATGGGTTGGTGTAATGCCTCCCTGTGGTAGTGTCACGTCTGTGTGTGTCGTGACTGCCCATTGGTCGTGTTCTATCTTACTGACCTATTGGTTGAATGTCTGTGCTCCCTCTAGTGTCTAGCTAGGTGTAGTGCCTTTATATTAACCCCTTGTGTATTTACAGTGATGCATATCACCACATCCCCCTTTTTTCGTGTTACATATTTTCCGCACAGTATTAAAGAAAATTGAACAAACTAGGTAGATAAGTGAGGATATGTACAAATCAGGAGTGATGATTACACAATAAAGTCCAACTCATATGTACGAGTCCAAAGTTCAGTAATTATTCTGGTCGAGTGGCTTTGTTAGGTTGGTGAGGTGGTGATGTTGATGGTGGCATTGCTTTGTAAATGCCGCCAGTGTCCCTGTGCTGAAGGAACCAAGAAGTGGTCAAATCACTTTGTTGTTTGATTTGGACTCTTGTTTTCTTTCGATGCTTGTGGTAGCGATGTATGCAATCTGTGTCGTCCTGCCACGGTATGTCAGTGTACTGAGCTGAGCAGTAACAGTGTCCCTCATTTGCAGAGTTGTACCAGTCGTAGTCCCATTGGTGCTGTGTTTGTCGTGCTTGTTGTCGACGTTGTTGCCTCTGGTACGCTTCTTGCTATTGTCTTTGATGTTGTTGTTGTGGTTGGTTCTGTTGCCGTGTTTGCTGCGCTCAAGGACCACACTCTGTGGATAATACGAGTCCTTCACACAGTTACTCGTGTCAGCGTCCTTTGTGGCATCTGCTGTCTCCTTGAGCGTGCCGTCACTGAGTTTGCGGCGCTCCCCGTCTGGAGTCATGCCCGGCTTACTTGAATCAGCTTTGGCTTGTCGATGCTCCCCGTCCAGAGTCAAAATGTTCAGGAATGCATTTGGAGAGGCTCGAGCGGAAGAGGTTTGAATTAACGTGGTGTCACCGGAGTCACCAGTGGTCTCACTGTGACTGTCGAGTGCCACTGTACATTCTAGCTGAGGTCTGTCACGTTGCACATCTGGTATGGGAAGTGGGATACCATCGTCACTTGTTGCACATACAGTGGGTAGAGCCTCAGTGTGTTCTTGTCGTTCACTTGAGCTGGGTAGACCGTCAGAGTCTTCTTCTGGTGGCTCAAACAATCTGGCTGGACTGTCATAGTCTTTTTGTTGTCCACGTGAGCGTGGTAGACTTGCATCGTCTGCTGCTGGTTGCTCAGAGGAGGTTGCTAGGCTCTCATGGTCTTGTTCATGCAAGGACTGCGCTCTGGAGTCTTGCGTTCCTTCCATCGTGGAGTCCGTCCACGAGCTCGCTGTGGAGGCTTATGTCACTCCCTGTGCGGAGTCTGGCAGCGTTCCCTGTGTGGAATCGTACATTGGTCTCGCTGTGGAGACTGTCATCACTTCTTGTTCCTGCAAGGACTGCGCTCTGGAGTCTTGCGTTGCTTCTATCGTGGAGGTTGTCCACAAGCTCGCTGTGGAGGCTTGTGTCACTGGAGACACTTTCTGTGTGGAGACGTGCAGTTGTCTCGCTGTGGAGTCTTTCATCGCTTTCTGTGTGGAGTCAGGGACCCTGCGCGGTGCATGGACCACTCGCTGCGTGGCATCAGGCCGCTCTCTGTGGGCTTGTACCGCTCTCTGTCTCTTGGCATCAGGCCGCAGCATAATCCTGCACTCACGAGTCGGGATGTCATATATGCTGGGCTGAGGATTCCCCAATCCGAAGAACTCGTCATCGGGGTCTTCACTGTACAACACCTCTAGTTGCGGTTTGGATTTGGTACTGGGGTCGCCACGTCCGATGATGAAATCTTCTTCTGAGCCGTAGTCTTCTAGGACCATATCATCATGTTTTGTGTCGGAGCTGGCATTGGGCTTGCGATGTCCAAAGAAGAAATCAAGGTCGGAGTCGTAGTCTTCAAGGACTGTATCATCTCTTTGGGCGGTGCTAACTGCTTTTTGCAGGGTTCTGCGGAGGTTACTTTCAGCTACTGGTCGAAGTTTAGGCATTGTGCTGTCGTTCCAGGTGAAAGAATTGTGTTTTATGGCGTTAACATTTTTTGTTTTTGTTTTGGGACATTTCCCCTTTAAGTGGGCGTGGTCCGGGGCCTCTGACATCATGACCCTTGTGACGTAGAGCGTAGGAATGGGTTGTGCATGCGCAGATCGATGTTCCTTTACTTTGCGCCCTTCTCTCAACTGCGCATGTGCGGCACCTTTTCCAAGATGGCCGCCAATCATAACTGCCGTTTTCCACAGGCCTACCTTCGCCTCGTGGTCAGGATTGGCACCTCTTTTACCATTTTTTCTTGTATCCTCCTCGCAGAATTCTTGGAATTTGTCCAGGACTGCCTGGAAGTCGCCCTTGTTTTGCCCCTTGGAGTATTTGAAGGTCTGGAAGATTTCAGCTGCTCTTGGACCCGCAATGGTAAGTAGAAGCTTTATTTTCTCTGCATCCGCCACGCCATCTAGGTCGGACGCTACCAGATAGATCTCGAATCGCTGCCTGAACGCACGCCAGTTTTCACTGAGATTGCCGTGGTACCTGAACTGCTGTGGAACCGGAATCTTGAACATCATGCCTGGGTGCTATTGCTGGTTGTCACAAATTTGTTGAGTTGAGCTATAGGGATTCAACAGGTCACTCCTTGGTACCATGTTTTGTTCTGCTCTTGTCGTAGCAGAAGCTGCTTCCTTGATGTACACTCTGACAAAGGAAGGTTCAGACTTGGAGATAGCTTCAACACGTTTATTAAACTATTAAACAATCTCCTACTTGGATTTGACGCTACTGTTAATCCTGCTATAGCTACTCGGGCTGACTAACCAGTCTGCTACAATCCATGTGGTGGGTGTGATGTTCAATCAACCCTGTGTCTGTACTCACTGAGAGTCTCCACTGGAAAGAGACTGAGCATGTGTGCTGTGTCCTTTTATATGGGTTGGTGTAAAGCCCTCCTGTGGTAGTGTCACGTCTGTGTGTATCGTGAATGCCCATTGGTCGTGTCCTATCTTACTGACCTATTGGTTAAATGTCTCTGAGTCATGTCTCTGGTGTTCCCTCTAGTGTCTAGTTAGGTGTAGTGTATGTACATTAACCCCTTGTGTATTTACAGTGATGCATATCACCACAAGGATGTCTGTAGGGGCTGGAGGGGGTTACAGAGATAGGGAGGGTTGTAGGGGTTGGAGAAGGTTACAGAGATAGGGAGGGTTGTAGGGGTTGGAGGAGGTGAGAGGAATAGGGAGGGGTGTAGGGGCTGGAGGAGCTTGCAGAGATAGGGAGGGCTATAGGGGCTGGAGGTGGTTACAGGGATAGGGAGGGTTAAAGGGGCTGGAGGAGGTTACAGAGATAGGGAGGGTTGTAGGGGTTGTAGGAGGTTACAGAGATAGGGAGGGCTATAGGGGCTGGAGGATGTTACAGAGATAGGGAGGGTTATAGCGGCTGGAGGATGTTACAGAGATAGGCAGGGTTGTAGGGGTTGGAGGAGGTTACAGAGATAGGGAGGATTGTAGGAGCTGGAGGAGGTTACAGTGATAGAGAGGGTTGTCGGGGTTTGGAGGTGGTTACAGAGATAGGGAGGGTTGTAGGGGTTGGAGGAGGATAGAGAGATAGGGAGGGTTGTAGGGGTTGGAGGAGGTTACAGGGATAGGGAGGGGTGTAGGGGTTGAAGGAGGTGATGGAGATAGGGAGGGTTGTAGGGGTTGGTGGAGGTTACAGAGATAGGGAGGGTTGTAGTGGTTGGAGGAGGTTACAGAGATAGAGAGGGTTGTAGGCATTGGAGGTGGTTACAGAGATAGGGAGGGTTGTAGGGGTTGGAGGAGGTTACAGAGATAGGGAGGGTTGTAGGCGTTGGAGGTGGTTACAGAGATAAGGAGGGGTGTAGGGGTTGGAGGAGGTTACAGAGATAGGGAGGGTTGTCGGGGCTGGAGGAGGTTACAGAGATAGGGAGGGTTGTAGGGGCTGGAGGAGGTTACAGAGATAGGGAGGGCTGTCGGGGCTGGAGGAGGTTACAGAGACAGGGAGGGTTGTAGGGGCTGGAGGAGGTAACAGAGATAGGGAGGGTTGTCGGGCTGGAGGAGGTTACAGAGACAGGGAGGGTTGTAGGAGCTGGAGGAGGTTACAGAGATAGGGAGGGTTGTAGGGGCTGGAGGAGGTTACAGAGATAGGGAGGGTTGTAGGGGCTGGAGGAGGTTACAGAGATGGGGATGGTTGTCGGGGCTGGAGGAGGTTACAGAGATAGGGAGGGGTGTAGGGGCTGGAGGAGATTACAGAGATAGGGAGGGTTGTCGAGGTTTGGAGGTGGTTACAGGGATAGGGAGGGTTGTTGGGGCTGGAGGAGGTTACAGAGATAGGGAGGGTTGTAGGGGCTGGAGGAGGTTACAGAGATAGGGAGGGTTGTAGGGGCTGGAGGAGGTTACAGAGACAGGGTGGGTTGTAGGGGCTGGAGGAGGTTACAGAGATAGGGAGGGTTGTCGGGGCCGGAGGAGGTTACAGAGATAGGGAGGGTTGTCGGGGCCGGAGGAGGTTACAGAGATAGGGAGGGTTGTCGGGGCTGGAGGAGGTTACAGAGATAGGGAGGGTTGTTGGGGTTTGGAGTTGGTTACAGGGATAGGGAGGGTTGTAGTGGTTGGAGGAGGTTACAGGGATAGGGAGGGTTGTCGGGGCTGGAGGTGGTTACAGAGATAGGGAGGGTTGTCGGGGCTGGAGGAGGTTACAGAGATAGGGAGGGTTGTCGGGGCCGGAGGAGGTTACAGAGATAGGGAGGGTTGTCGGGGCTGGCGGAGGTTACAGAGATAGGGAGGGTTGTCGGGGTTTGGAGTTGGTTACAGGGATAGGGAGGGTTGTAGTGGTTGGAGGAGGTTACAGGGATAGGGAGGGTTGTAGTGGTTGGAGGTGGTTACAGAGATAGGGAGGGTTGTAGGGGCTGGAGGAGGTTACAGAGATAGGGAGGGTTGTAGCGGCTGGAGGAGGTTACAGAGATAGGGAGGGTTGTCGGGGCTGGAGGAGGTTACAGAGATAGGGAGGGTTGTAGGGACTGGAGGAGGCTACAGGGATAGGGAGGGTTGTAGTGGTTGGAGGAGGTTACAGAGATAGGGAGCGTTATTGGGGCTGGAGGAGGTTACAGAGACAGGGAGGGTTGTCGGGGTTTGGAGGTGGTTACAGGGATAGGGAGGGTTGTCGGGGCTGGAGGAGGTTACAGAGATAGGGAGGGTTGTTGGGGCTGGAGGAGGTTACAGAGATAGGGAGGGTTGTAGGGACTGGAGGAGGATACAGAGATAGGGAGGGTTGTAGGGCTGTTGGAGGTTACAGAGATAGGGAGGGTTGTAGGGCTGGAGGAGGTACAGAGATAGGGAAGGTTGTAGGGGCTGTTGGAGGTTACAGAGATAGGGAGGGTTGTAGGGGCTGGAGGAGGATACAGAGATAGGGAGGGTTGTAGGGGCTGTTGGAGGTTACAGAGATAGGGAGGGTTGTAGGGCTGGAGGAGGTACAGAGATAGGGAAGGGTGTAGTGGTTGGAGGAGGTTACAGAGATAGGGAGGGTTGTAGGGGGATAACAGCGGGAGAGGTTTACCTCGGGCCTGACAGGGTCTTCAATCCCGACGACACAGAGACAGACCAGGTTGTTGATGATCTCGGCCTCGTTCTCCCAGTCAGGTTCAGGCACAGCGGGGAAATCGCGATAGGCGATGCAGATGGTCCTCAACCCATTGCTCGCCATTGGTTCGATTGTGGACTTTAAGAACTCATTATAATCATCCAATTGGAAATCTCTCATCATCCCATCCTGGTCAAGAATGAAGGAGCAGCTGAGGCAGGAGGAAAGAGGGAGAAGACAATCAGAATGTAAATTCACTGTCCACAGCCCGAGTGGACAACACGGGGTGAGATACAGAGTAAAGCTCCCTCTATACTGTCCCCATCAAACACTCCCAGGACAGGTACAGCACGGGGTTAGATACAGAGTAAAGCTCCCTCGACACTGTCCCCATCAAACACTCCCACGACAGGCGCAGCACGGGGTTAGATACAGAGTAAAGCTCCCTCTACACTGTCCCCATCAAACACTCCCAGGATAGGTACAGCACGGGTTAGATACAGAGTAAAGCTCCCTCTACACTGTCCCCATCAAACACTCCCAGGATAGGTACAGCACGGGGTTAGATACAGAGTAAAGCTCCCTCTACACTGTCCCCATTGAACACTCCACTCCCAGGACAGGTACAGCACGAGGTTAGATACAGAGTAAAGCTCCCTCTACACTGTACCCATCAAACACTCCCAGGACAGGTACAGCACGGGGTTAGATACAGAGTAAAGCTTCTTCTACACTGTCCCCATCAAACACTCCCAGGACAGGTACAGCACGGGGTTAGATACAGAGTAAAGCTCCCTCTACACTGTCCCCATCAAACACTCCCAGGACAGGTACAGCACGGGGTTAGATACAGAGTAATGCTCCCTCTACACTGTCCCCATCAAACACTCCCAGGACAGGTACAGCACGGGGTTAGATACAGAGTAAAGCTCCCTCTACACTGTCCCCATCAAACACTCCCAGGACAGGTGCAGCACGGGGTTAGATACAGAGTAAAGCTCCCTCTACACTGTCCCCATCAAACACTCCCAGGATAGGCACAGCACGGGTTAGATACAGAGTAAAGCTCCCTCTACACTGTCCCCATCAAACACTCCCAGGATAGGTACAGCACGGGGTTAGATACAGAGAAAAGCTCCCTCTACCCTGTCCCCATCGAACACTCCACTCCCCGGACAGGTACAGCACGAGGTTAGATACAGACTAAAGCTCCCTCTACACTGTACCCATCAAACACTCCCAGGACAGGTACAGCACGGGGTTAGATACAGAGTAAAGCTTCCTCTACACTGTCCCCATCAAACACTCCCAGGACAGGTACAGCACGGGGTTAGATACAGAGTAAACCTCCCTCTACACTGTCCCCATCAAACACTCCCAGGACAGGTACAGCACAGGGTTAGATACAGAGTAAAGCTCCCTCTACACTGTCCCCATCAAACACTCCCAGGACAGGTACAGCACGGGGTTAGATACAGAGTAAAGCTCCCTCAACACTGTCCCCATCAAACACTCCCAGGACAGGTACAGCACGGGGTTAGATACAGAGTAAAGCTCCCTCTACACTGTCCCCATCAAACACTCCCAGGACAGGTACAGCACGGGGTTAGATACAAAGTAAAGCTCCCTCTACACTGTCCCCATCAAACACTCCCAGAACAGGTACAGCATGGGGTTAGATACAGAGTAAAGCTCCCTCTGCACTGTCCCCATCAAACACTCCCAGGACAGGTACAGCACGGGGTTAGATACAGAGTAAAGCTCCCTCTACACTGTCCCCATCAAACACTCCCAGGACAGGTACAGTACGTGGTTAGATACAGAGTAAAGCTCCCTCTACACTGTCCCCATCAAATACCCCCAGGACAGGTACAGCACAGGGTTAGTCACAGAGTAAAGCTCCCTCTACACTGTCCCCATCAAACACTCCCAGGAGAGGTACAGCACGGGGTTAGATAAAGAGTAAAGCTCCCTTTTCACTGTCCCCATCAAACACTCTCAGGACAGGTACAGCACGGGGTTAGATATAGAATAAAGCTGCCTCTACACTGTCCCCATCAAACACTCTCAAGGCAGGTACAGCACGGAGTTAAATACAGAGTGTAGCGTACAAACACTCCGTGAGACGAATAGAGTGAAGTCGATGAGGCTTTATTAAGCGTGTCTGTTCCCCCCAGCTCGATAGTAGAATGGCCTGCGGGGGAGGACTCCGGCTTCTTATACACCGCCTTCAGGGCGGAGCTAGAGGTCAACGGCCAACCAGGACCCGGGATCTGTCAGCCAATGACATTAGGGCTTCCAGTCCCACATGACCCCTAATACATACTACCACATTCACCCCTTGTCAAATATGAACCCGGCGGGGTGATGCTTCGTATGGTGGTAAGGGTTTACAGGGCTGGTCCTGGGAGGAAAACATTCACATGGCAATACAGTATTGTACAATTTTGTCCTGTTTTGACTATTTACAGAAGGTATCGGGAGAAAAGCAAAATGTTCTTGTGAAAAGTCCATATTTAGTTTTAGATTGACGCCACGCGTCGGTCGGGTGGTCTGGTCGTCCGTGTCGATCGCCTCGGCCCCGGTGGTGGTGGTGGTGCTTGTACCAGTGTTGTCGTCTCCGGGAGCCTTACGGTTTCAGCTTGGGCTTTATTCTTGGTCGGGCCTGAGGGGAGGGGAACCGATCCTCCTGGGAAGGGGGCGGTCGCGGGGTGTGGCGGTGGCAGGAAGGGGGGGATTGGGTGAATGGTGTCGGGGGGGGTGTGTGTGTTGCCGGCGGACGCCAGATCCCGCAGGGAGACCGTGTCCTGTCGGCCGTCGGGGTACTCCACGTAAGCGTACTGCGGGTTCGCGTGGAGGAGGTGAACCCTTTCGACCAACGGGTCCGCCTTATGTGCCCGCACATGTTTCCGGAGCAAGATGGGTCCTGGGGCCGCCAGCCAGGTCGGCAGCGACGTTCCAGAGGAGGACCTCCTAGGGAAGACAAGGAGACGCTCATGAGGCGTTTGATTAGTGCTCGTACATAATAGCGACCGGATGGAGTGGAGAGCGTCCGGGAGGACCTCCTGCCA
Organism: Scyliorhinus torazame; assembly: GCF_047496885.1. Classification (NCBI taxonomy): domain Eukaryota; kingdom Metazoa; phylum Chordata; class Chondrichthyes; order Carcharhiniformes; family Scyliorhinidae; genus Scyliorhinus; species Scyliorhinus torazame. The sequence continues at coordinate 18,679,928 of NC_092728.1, forward strand.
CCGTGAAACTGGGAGATCCCTGGACCGTAGGGCCAGTAGGACGGTCTTCCAGACCGTGCCGTTCTCCCTCTCTACTTGCCCGTTCCCCTGGGGGTTGTAGCTGGTCGTCCTGCTAGAGGCTATGCCCTTGCTGAGCAGGAACTGGCGCAGCTCGTCACTCATGAAAGAGGACCCCCTGTCGCTGTGGACGTATGCGGGGTAACTGAACAGTGTGAAGATGCTGTTCAGGGCTTTAATGACTGTGGCCGCGGTCATGTCAGAACAGGGAATGGCGAATGGGAAGCGGGAGTATTCGTCCACCACATTAAGAAAGTATGTGTTGCGATCGGTGGAGGGGAGGGGCCCTTTGAAATCGAGACTAAGGCGTTCAAAGGGGCGGGAAGCCTTAATCAGGTGCGCACCATCCGGCCTGAAAAAATGCGGTTTGCACTCTGCGCAGATGTGGCAGTCCCTTGTGACTGTACGGACCTCCTCTAAAGAGTATGGGAGATTGCGGGACTTGATAAAGTGGAAAAACCGAGTGACCCCCGGGTGGCAGAGGTCCTCATGGAGGGTTTGGAGGCGGTTAATTTGTGCGTTGGCACATGTGCCGCGGGATAGGGCATCGGACGGCTCGTTCAGCTTTCCGTGAAGATACAAGATCTCGTAGTTGAAGGTGGAGAGCTCGATCCTCCACCTTAAGATCTTGTCGTTTTTGATTTTGCCCCGCAGTGCATTATCGAACATGAAGGCTACCGACCGTTGGTCAGTGAGGAGAGTGAATCTCCTGCCGGCCAGGTAATGCCTCCAATGTCGCACCGCTTCCACTATGGCTTGGGCTTCCTTTTCCACTGAGGAGTGGCGGATTTCTGAGGCGTGGAGGGTCCGGGAGAAGAAGGCCACGGGTCTGCCCGCTTGGTTAAGGGTAGCCGCTAGAGCTACGTCGGAGGCGTCGCTCTCGACCTGGAAGTGGAGGGACTCGTCGATGGCGCGCATCGTGGCCTTTGCGATATCCGCTTTGATGCGGCTGAAGGCCTGGCAAGCCTCTGTCGACAGAGGGAAGGTCGTGGTCTGTATTAGGGGGCGGGCCTTGTCTGCGTACTGGGGGACCCACTGGGCGTAGTATGAAAAAACCCCCAGGCAGCGTTTCAGGGCTTTTGGGCAGTGCGGGAGGGGAAATTCCATGAGGGCGCGCATACGTTCGGGGTCGGGGCCTATTATCCCATTGCGCACTACATAGCCCAGAATGGCTAGCCGATTGGTGCTAAAAACGCACTTGTTCTCGTTGTACGTGAGGTTCAAGGCTTTGGTGGTCTGGAGGAATTTTTGGAGGTTGGCGTCGTGGTCCTGCTGATCGTGGCCACAGATGGTTACGTTGTCGAGATACGGGAACGTGGCCTGCAACCCATGTTGATCAACCATTCGGTCCATCTCCCGTTGGAAGACCGAGACCCCGTTTGTGACGCCAAATGGGACCCTTAGGAAATGGTATAATCGCCCGTCTGCCTCGAAGGCTGTATACTTGCGGTCACTTGGGCGGATGGGGAGCTGATGGTAGGCGGACTTGAGGTCCACGGTGGAGAAGACTTTATATTGGGCAATCCGATTGACCATGTCGGATATGCAGGGGAGAGGGTACGCGTCTAGTTGTGTGTACCTGTTGATGGTCTGGCTATAGTCTATGACCATCCTTTGTTTCTCCCCTGTCTTCACTACTACCACCTGTGCTCTCCAGGGACTATTGCTGGCCTGGATTATGCCCTCCTTTAGTAGCCGCTGGACTTCGGACCGAATGAAGGTCCGGTCCTGGGCGCTGTACCGTCTGCTCCTAGTGGCGACGGGTTTGCAATCCGGGGTGAGGTTCGCAAACAAGGACGGGGGTTGCACCTTGAGGGTTGCGAGGCCGCAGATAGTGAGTGGGGGTATTGGGCCGCCGAATTTGAACGTCAGGCTCTGTAGATTGCATTGGAAATCTAATCCCAGTAAGGTGGGGGCACAGAGTTGGGGAAGGACGTTTAGTTTGTAGTTTTTGAACTCCCTCCCCTGCACCGTTAGGGTAACTATGCAGAATCCTTGGATCTGTACTGAGTGGGATCCTGCAACTAGGGAAATCTTTTGTGCGCTGGGATAGGTGGTCAATGAACAGCGTCTTACCGTGTCGGGGTGAATACAGCTCTCCGTGCTCCCAGAGTCGACTAGGCATGGTGTCTCGTGGCCGTTTATTAGCACCGTTGTCGTCGTCGTCTGGAGTGTCCGGGGCCGAGCTTGATCGAGCGTAATTGAAGCGAGACGTGGTTGTAGTAGTGGAGTGGGGTCCGTTGTTGCCGTCCAAGATGGCGTCGGGGATGAACAAAATGGCCGCCCCCATGCATCGCACGTGGCTGGGGGGTCACAAGATGGCGGTGGGGGTGGACAAAATGGCCGCCCCCACGAGTCGTACAGGTCTGGGGTGGTCCAAGATGGCGGCGCCCTTCCTCCCCTCGTGGTGGCCGGGATCCAAAATGGCGGCGTCTGCGGGTCGCACATGGGGCGCTGGGGGGGCTGGGGAGCGTTAGGACCGCGCGGAGCTCCCTCACCGGGGACAGCGGTGGTCGGGACCCAAGTTGGTAGCGCCGGCTGTTCAGACATGGGGCGCGGGGGGGGGGGTTAGGGGGGCGTTAGGGACGCGCAGAACTCCCTCTTCTCCGTGGAGAGTTGTGGTCGGGACCCAAAGCGGTAGCGCCGGCGGCGAGTCATACATGGGGTGCGGGGGGGCGGTTGGGGAGCATAAGCGGCGTGCAGGGCTCCCTGTTCTCCCAGGACCGCGGTGGTCGGGACCCAGAGCGGCTGCGCCTGCGGGTCGTACATGGCGTGCTGGGGGTGTTGGGGAGCGTAAACGGCTTGCAGGGCTCCCTGTGCTCCTGGGACGGCGGCGACCTCGCGGGACCGGCACACAACCGCGTAATGGCCCTTTTTCCCGCAGCTTTTGCAGATAGCTGTGCGGGCCGGGCAGCGCTGTCGGGGGTGTTTCGCCTGGCCGCAGAAATAACAGCAGGCGCCCCCGGTGCGACTTGGCGTTTGGACCGCGCAAGCCTGTGGGGTGTCCGGGGGGGGGTGGGTTTGTCGCGACGGGTACGTACGGAGCCCAATGGGCTGCCGCGCGGTCGGGGCCGTAGGCGCGGGTATTACGCGCGGCCACGTCTAGGGAGGCTGCTAGGGCCCGGGCCTCTGAGAGTCCTAGCGACTCTCTTTCTTGAAGTCTTTGGCGGATGTGGGAGGAATTCATACCTGCCACAAAAGCATCGCGCATTAACATGTCCGTGTGTTCATTTACGTTCACCGAACGGCAGCTGCAGGCTCGTCCCAAAATCAGCAGCGCGGCGTAGAATTCGTCCATCGATTCTCCGGGACCTTGCCGTCTCGTCGCGAGCTGGTAGCGAGCGTAGATTTGGTTAACTGGGCGGACATAGAGACTTTTCAGTGCTGCGAACGCCGTCTGGAAATCCTCCGAGTCTTCGATGAGGGAGAAGATCTCCGTGCTCACCCTCGAGTGCAGGACCTGTAGTTTTTGGTCTTCTGTGACCCGGCCGGTGGCCGTTCTGAGGTAGGCCTCGAAACAAGTCTGCCAGTGCTTGAAGGCTGCTGCCGCGTTCACTGCGTGGGGGCTGATCCTCAGGCATTCCGGAATGATCCTGAGCTCCATAGTCCTTTTGAGGCACGCTTAATAAATTGTAGCGCACAAAGACTCCGTGAGACGAATAGAGTGAAGTCGATGAGGCTTTATTAAGCGTGTCTGTTCCCCCGCAGCCCGATAGTAAACTGGCCTGCGGGGGAAGGCACCGGCTTCTTATACTCCGCCTTCAGGGCGGAGCTAGAGGTCAACGGCCAACCAGGACCCGGGATCTGTCAGCCAATGACATTAGGGCTTCCAGTCCCACATGACCCCTAATACATACTACCACACAGAGTAAAGCTCCCTCTACACTGTCCCCATCAAACACTCCCAGCACAGGTACAGCACGGTGTTAGACACAGAGTAAAGCTCCAGCTACACTGTCCTCATCAAACACTCCCAGGACAGGTACAGCACGGGGTTAGATACAGGGTAAAGCTCCCTCTACACTGTCCCCATCAAACACTCCCAGGACAGGTACAGCACACGGTTAGATACAGAGTAAAGCTCCCTCTACACTGTCCCTATCAAACACTCCCAGGACAGGTACAGCACGGGGTTAGATACAGAGTAAAGCTCCCTCTACACTGTCCCCATCGAACACACCCAGGACAGGTACAGCACGGGGTTAGATACAGAGTAAAGCTCCCTCTACACTGTCCCCATCAAACACTCCCAGGACAGGTACAGCACGGGGTTAGATACAGAGTAAAGCTCCCTCTACACTGTCCCCATCAAACACTCCCAGGACAGGTACAGCACGGGGTTAGATACAGAGTCAAGCTCCCTCTGATCTGATTGGTTGAGAGCAAATCTGCCCCAAATTTAAAAAAAACCGCAGCTAAACTTGTAAACTTAAATTAAACTAGTTAATTAATTAGCGATGACTGGTCAGGTGATGTGCTTGAGCTGCTTGATGTGGGAGCTGGCAGATCCCATTGCGAGCTGCAGCGACCACATCTGCAGTAAGTGTTGGCTGCTCGAAGAGCTCCGGCTCAGAGTTGATGAGCTGGAGTCTGAGCTTCAAACACTGAGGCACATCCGGGAGGGGAAGACTTACCTGGACACTGTGTTTCAGGAGGCAGTCACACCTGTCAGAGTAAGTAGTTTAAATCCTGCCAGTGGCCAGGGACAGCAGGGTGTGACTGCAAGTCAGGCAGGTAAAGGGAACCAGCAGTCAGGAACTCAGGAGCCTCAGCCCTTGACCCTGTCCAACAGGTATGAGGCACTTGCTCCCTGTGTGGATGGTGAACAGGGCTACAGGAAGGATGAGTCAGCTGACCAAGGCACCATGGTTCAGCAGGCCATTCAAGGGGAGGGAGTAAATAGGCAAGTTGTAGTTGTAGGGGATTCTATTATCAGGGGGATAGATAGTATCCTTTGTGAGCAGGATAAAGAGTCCCGCATGGTATGTTGCCTGCCCGGTGCTAGGGTGCGGGACATCTCTGACCGGCTTGAAAGGATACTGGAGAGGGAGGGGGAGGATCCAGTTGTTGTGGTCCATGTCGGTACCAACAACATAGGCAAGTCTAGGAAAGAGGACCTGTTTAGAGATTATAAAGAGCTAGGATTCAAATTAAAAAACAGGTCCTCAAGGGTCATAATCTCCGGATTACTGCCCGAGCCACGTGCAAATTGGCATAGGGCGGCAAGAATAAGGGAAGTTAACACGTGGCTGAAAGAGTGGTGTGGGAAAGAGGGGTTCCTTTTCATGGGACACTGGCATCAGTTTAGGGACAGGGGGGACCTATACTGTTGGGATGGTCTGCACCTGAACCGAGCTGGGACCAGTGTTCTGGCGAAAAGAGCAAATAGGGTGGTCAATAGGACTTTAAACTAAAGATTGGGGGGAAGGGAAAGTCAGGGAACCAAGAGGTGAAGTAATCAGCGGGGGCGTAGCTGCTTAGGAATACAAAAAAGCACGAAAAGACAGAACTCAGGAGAGGTTACGATAGTCCCCATCCCACAAAATATGACACAGTGTATGGAAAGGCTCAGTAAACCAAGGTCCACCACACTAAGAAAACAAAAAGGGACGGTCAATAGAGAATTAAAGGTGCTATATTTAAATGCACGCAGTGTACGGAACAAGGTAGATGAGCTTGTGGCCCAGATTGTGACTGGCAGGTATGATGTGGTAGGCATCACAGAGACGTGATTGCAGGGGGTTCAGGACTGGCATTTTAACATGCAGGGATTCACAACCTATCGAAAAGACAGAGAGGTGGGCAGAGGGGGCGGGGTTGCCTTGTTAATTAGGAATGAAATTAAATCAATAGCACTAAACGACATAGGGTCAGATGATGTGGAATCTGTATGGGTAGAGTTGAGGAACCACAAAGGCAAAAAAAACATAATGGGTGTTATGTACAGGCCTCCTAACAGTGGTCAGGACCAGGGGCACAAAATGCACCACGAAATAGAAAGTGCATGTCAGAAAGGCAAGGTCACAGTGATCATGGGGGACTTCAATATGCAGGTGGACTGGGTAAATAATGCTGCCAGTGGACCCAAGGAAAGGGAATTCATTGAATGTTTACAGGAGGGCTTTTTGGAACAGCTTGTGATGGAGCCCACGAGGGAACAGGCCATTCTGGACTTAGTGTTATGTAATGAGCCAGACTTGATTAAAGATCTTAAAGTAAGGGAACACTGAGGAGGCAGTGATCATAATATGGTAGAATTCAATCTCCAATTTGAAAGAAAGAGGTTGAATCAGATGTAAAAGGTGTTCCAGTTAAATAAAGGTAACTACAGGGGCATGAGGGAGGAACTGACGAAAATCGACTGGGAGCAGACCCTAGTGGGAAAGACAGTAGAACAGCAATGGCAGGAGTTTCTGGGAGTAATTGAGGACACAGTACAGAGGTTCATCCCAAAGAAAAGAAAGGTTATCAGAGGGGGGATTTGGCAGCCGTGGCTGACAAAGGAAGTTAGGGGATGCATCAAAGCAAAAGAGAAAGCCTATAATGTGGCAAAGAGTAGTGGGAAGTCAGAAGATTGGGAAGGCTACAAAAACAAACAGAGGATAACAAAGAGAGAAATAAGGAAAGAGAGGATCAATTATGAAGGTAGGCCCCCCCGCTATTCTCCGGCGTGGATGGGCCGAAGTCCCGCCGCTAAAATGCCTGTCCCGCCGGGGTAGATAAAACCACCGACCTTACCGGCGGGATAAGGCGGCGTGGGCGGGCTCTGGGGTCCTGGGGGGGGCGCGGGGCGATATGGCCCAGGGGGGTGCCCCCACGGTGGCCTGGCCCGCGATCGGGGCCCACCGATCCGCGGGCGGGCCTGTGCCGTGGGGGCACTCTTTTCCTTCCGCATTCGCCACGGTCTCCACCATGGCGGAGGCGGAAGAGACTCCCTCCACTGCGCATGCGCGGGAAACTGTCAGCGGCCGCTAACGCTCCCGCGCCTGCGCCGACGGAGATGTAATTTCCGCGCCAGCTGGTGGGGCACCAAAGGCCTTGTCCGCCAGCTGGCGGGGCGGAAATTCATCCGGCGCGGGCCTAGCCCCTTAAGGTTGGGGCTCGGCCCCCCAAGATGCGGAGCATTCCGCACCTTTGGGGCGGCGAGATGCCCGACTGATTTGCACCGTTTTGGGCGCCAGTCGGCGGACATCGCGCCGATACCGGAGAATTTCGTCCCATGGGAGCGAGTTCCACATTCTCCCCACTCCCCGTGGGAGCGAGTCCCACATTCTCCCCACTCCCCGTGGGAGCGAGTCCCACATTCTCCCCACTCCCCGTGGGAGCGAGTCCCATATTCTCCCCACTCCCCGTGGGAGCGAGTCCCACATTCTCCCCACTCCCCGTGGGAGCGAGTCCCACATTCTCCCCACTCCCCGTGGGAGCGAGTCCCACATTCTCCCCACTCCCCGTGGGAGCGAGTTCCACATTCTCCCCACTCCCCGTGGGAGCGAGTCCCACATTCTCCCCACTCCCCGCGGGAGCGAGTCCCACATTCTCCCCACTCCCCGTGGGAGCGAGTCCCACATTCTCCCCACTCCCCGTGGGAGCGAGTCCCATATTCTCCCCACTCCCCGTGGGAGCGAGACCCACATTCTCCCCACTCCCCGTGGGAGCGAGTCCCACATTCGCCCCACTCCCCATAGGAACAAGTTCAACACACACCCCACTCCCCGTGGGAGCGAGTCCCATATTCTCCCCACTCCCCGTGGGAGCGAGTCCCACATTCTCCCCACTCCCCGTGGGAGCGAGTCCCACATTCTCCCCAATCCCCGTGGGAGCGAGTCCCACATTCTCCCCACTACCCGTGGGAGCGAGTCCCATATTCTCCCCACTCCCCGCGGGAGCGAGTCCCATATTCTCCCCACTCCCCACGGGGGCGAGTCCCACATTCTCCCCACTCCCCGTGGGAGCGAGTCCCACATTCTCCCCACTCCCCGTGGGAGCGAGTCCCATATTCTCCCCACTCCCCGCGGGAGCGAGTCCCACATTCTCCCCACTCCCAGTGGGAGCGAGTCCCACATTCTCCCCACTCCCCGTGGGAGCGAGTCCCACATTCACCCCACTCCCCGTGGGAGCGAGTCCCACATTCTCCCCACTCCCCGTGGGAGTGAGTCCCACATTCTCCCCACTCCCCGTGCCAAAACCGGGGTAGGCTCTGGTTTGACGCCAAATCGGGAAGCTCTGGCACCCCCAAAATGGCGTAAATGCGTCGCTCGCCACGCGGGTTGAAAGTCCAGTGGGCATATTATTGGCGGGCCTTCTGCCCTATCCTCCGGGGCCCCCGAAACACACCGCCACCGACGGGCCGAGTTCCCAATGCCATCGTCCGCTTGTGCTCTCAAACGTCGTGAATCTGGGGCGAGATTCTCCGACCCCCCCGCCGGGTCGGAGAATCGCTGGGGGCTGGCGTGAATCCCGCCCCCGCCGGTTGCCGAAGTCTCCGGCACCGCATATTCGGCAGGGGCGGGAATCGCGCCGCGCCTGTTGGCGCCCCCCCCCCCGCGCGATTCTCCGGCCCGGATGGGCCGAAGTCCCGCCGCTAAAATGCCTGTCCCGCCGGCGTAGATTAAACCACCTACCTTACCGGCGGGACTAGGCGGCGCGGGCGGGCTCCGGGGTCCTGTGGGGGGCGCATTCCGCACCTTTGGGGCGGCGCGATGCCCGACTGATTTGCGCCGTTTTGGGCGCCAGTCGGCGGACATCGCGCCGTTTCCGGAGAATTCCGCCCCTGGTGTCATGGCTGCAGAGCGAGAGAGAGAGGAAGTAGGAAATGGCTCGGAGTGACTGCGGGCCCGGACACCGGCCTTGCTGGCTGGTGTGGTGGGGCCCCCTGCCAGGGCCGGGGAGGGGAGGCGAAGGCGGGGGGGGAGGCAGGCCGAGCAGCCAGCGACCCCCTACGGGACTGGGCGGCGGCCGCCATTTTTGCAGCCACCTTGCTGCCCACCCATTGACCACCCACCTCGACCCCTGGCTCTACACAGTGACACCGGTTGTATGGGTGCCGCCAACCCCGCACCCCACCCCTCTCCGTAGCGCACCCCCCCTCGCGCCCCCAACCAATGTGTTATGTACTCTGGGATAACACAGGCTGCAACTGGATGCAGCTTTAACCAAAAGATACTCCAGACCTTGAAGTTAGTTCAAACTGATTTATTGAACCTGTCACACAGTTAGCACAGTTCTCTCTGAGTTCGACTCTCTGCTAACCTGAGTGTGGTTACTCTGTCTGACTGAACCAGACTAGCTCTTAGCCACGTGGTGGAGGTGTGAGATTGTAACAACACCCTTGACTGACTCTCTAAATGTTCATCAGTGGAAAGAGGCGGAGTGTGAATGCCTCGTGTCTTTTATAGTCAGATTCCACCCCTGAGTGTCCTGCCTGCTTATTGGTCATGTCCTGTTCTCTGTGTTAATTAGCTGCTTGTCTGTATATCATTATGTGCATGTCTGCATATCGTGACATCTCCCCTTTTTCTGTTGGTATGAGGAAATGTAAGTACAAATTGTGCCACAGACTAACATATTTACAAACGGTGGCATATGTGAACATATGTACATGTGTGTCTAATGCGAGAAAACAGAACATAGCATCAGAACAAACGTTCATAAGTCCAGTCTCTGTGGCTTGCGTCTGATCCTGATCGACCGCCGGAGAGGTGGCGGAGGGGATGACGGTGCCTTGATGGGCGGGATGGAAGCCTGACTGGTGGCCTCGTGGTTCGAGGTATCAGGGGGTGGCAAAACACCAGAAGGAAACGGAGGTGAATGTGGTTGTGGGCAGGCAACTTTGCGCAGTGCCCGTCTGTTTCGTCGCACAACAGAACCATCAGCCAGACGCACAACATACGAGCGGGGGGCAGCCTGTCGAACAACGACAGCTGGAGCTGACCAGCCTCCATCAGGGATCTTGGCCCGAACAGTGTCTGCCGGGGATAACACGGGCAAATCGGTGGCATGAGCATCACAGCCCTGTTTTTGCCGGTCTCGGAGCTGCTGCACCTTCTGCAGCACCGGGAGGTGATCCAGGTCGGGCAGGTGTACGGCTGGAAGTGTCGTCCGCAGGTCCCTGTTCATCAGGAGTTGAGCCGGCGACATGCCAGTGGACAGTGGGGTTGCCCTGTACACAAGCAGCACGAGGTGAATGTCAGACGCAGAATCCGCGGCCTTGCCGATGAGCTGTTTCACAATGTGCACCCCTTTCTCAACCTTCCCATTGGACTGCGGATAGTGTGGGCTGGAAGGACGTGTTTGAACTGATACGACTGGGCGAACAGAGACCACTCGTGGCTGCTGAAGCACGGGCCATTGTCACTCGTGACAGTGAGTGGGATACCATGCCTGGAGAACGTCTCCTTACAGGCCTTGATGACGGTTCGAGATGTGAGGTCTGAAAGCTTCACGACTTCAGGGTAATTGGAGAAATAGACAATAATCAACACGTAGTCACGACCATTCGCACGAAAGAGGTCGATGCCAACCTTGGACCACGGGGAGGTCTCGATTTCAAGCTGCTGAAGCTCTCTCTCACACACTCTCACACACACACACACACTCTCTCACACACTCTCTCTCTCTCACACACTCTCTCACACACTCTCTCTCTCTCACACACTCTCTCACACACTCTCCCACACACACACACTCTCTCTCACACACTCTCTCTCTCTCACACACTCACACACACACACACTCTCTCTCACACACTCTCTCACACACTCTCTCACGCACACTCTCTCTCTCTCACACTCTCTCACACACACTCTCACACACTCTCAGTCTCACACACTCTCTCACACACACTCTCTCACACACTCTCACACACACACTCTCTCACACACTCTCTCTCTCTCACACACTCTCTCACACACTCTCCCACACACACACACTCTCTCTCACACACTCTCTCTCTCTCACACACTCACACACACACACACTCTCTCTCACACACTCTCTCACACACTCTCTCACGCACACTCTCTCTCTCTCACACACTCTCTCACACACACTCTCTCACACACTCTCAGTCTCACACACTCTCTCACACTCTCCCACACACACAAACTCTCTCTCACACACTCTCACACACACTCTCTCACACACTCTCAGTCTCACACACTCTCCCACACACACACACTCTCTCTCACACACTCTCCCACACACACACACTCTCTCTCACACACTCTCACACACACTCTCTCACACACTCTCAGTCTCACACACTCTCCAACACTCTCCCACACACACACACTCTCTCTCACACACACTCTCACACACTCTCCCACACACACATACACTCTCTCACACACTCTCCCACACACACACTCCCTCTCACACACACTCTCTCACACACACTCTCTCACACACTCTCTCACACACTCTCCCACACACACACACTCTCTCTCACACACTCCCTCTGACACACACTCTCTCACACACTCTCCCACACACACACACACTCTCTCACACACTCTCAGTCTCACACACTCTCCCACACACACACACTCTCTCTCACACACTCTCTCACACACTCTCCCACACACACACACTCTCTCTCACACACTCTCAGTCTCACACACTCTCCCACACACACACACTCTCTCTCACACACTCTCACACACACTCTCTCACACACTCTCAGTCTCACACACTCTCCCACACTCTCCCACACACACACACTCTCTCACACACACTCTCTCACACACTCTCTCACACACTCTCCCACACACACACACTCTCTCTCACACACTCCCTCTGACACACACTCTCTCACACACTCTCCCACACACACACACACTCTCTCACACACTCTCAGTCTCACACACTCTCCCACACACACACACTCTCTCTCACACACTCTCTCACACACTCTCCCACACACACACACTCTCTCTCACACACTCTCAGTCTCACACACTCTCCCACACACACACACTCTCTCTCACACACTCTCTCACACACTCTCTCACACACACACTCTCTCACACACTCTCAGTCTCACACACTCTCCCACACACACACACTCTCTCTCACACACTCTCAGTCTCACACACTCTCCCACACACACACACACTCTCTCACACACTCTCCCACACACACACACACTCTCTCACACACTCTCTCTCTCACACACACACTCTCAGTCTCACACACACTCTCTCACACACTCTCAGTCTCACACACTCTCTCACACTCTCCCACACACTCACACTCTCTCTCACACACTCTCACACACACTCTCTCACACACTCTCAGTCTCACACACTCTCCCACACCCACACACTCTCTCTCACACACTCTCCCACACACACACACTCTCTCTCACACACTCTCTCTCGCACACACACTCTCACACACACTCTCTCACACACTCTCTCACACTCTCTCTCACACACTCTCCCACACACACACACACTCTCTCACACACTCTCTCTCTCACACACACACTCTCAGTCTCACACACACTCTCTCACACACTCTCAGTCTCACACACTCTCTCACACTCTCCCACACACACACACTCTCTCTCACACACTCTC